>NC_135809.1:138175068-138475068 GCF_964213995.1 Mustelus asterias | reverse complement strand
TCATCTGCAAACTTACTAACCATGCCTCCTATATTCTCACCCAAATCATTAATATAAATGACAAATAACAGTGGACCCAGCACCGATCCCTGAGGCAACCGCTGGTCACAGGCCTCCAGTTTGAAAAACAATTCTCTACAACCTCCCTCTGGCTTCTGTCAAGAAGCCAATTTTGTATCCATTTAGATACCACACTCTGGATCCCGTGAGATTTAACTTTATGCAACAACTTACCATGCGGTATCTTGTCAAAGGCCTTGCTAAAGTCCATGTAGACAACATCAACTGCACTGCCCTCATCTACTTTCTTGGTTACCCCTTCAAAAAACTCAATCAAATTTGTGAGACATGATTTTCCACTCACAAAGCCATGCTGATTGTCCCTAATCAGTACCTGCATCTCTAAATGCCTGTAGATCCTGTCTCTCAAAATACCTTCCAACAATTTACCCACCACAGATGTGAGGCTCACTGGCCTGTAGTTCCCAGGCTTTCCCCTGCAGCCCTTTTTAAACAAAGGCACAACATTTGCCACTCTCCAATCTTCAGGCACCTCACCCGTGGCTATTAATGATTCAAATATCTCGGCGAGGGACCTACAATTTCCTCCCTAGCCTCCCACAACATCTTGGGATACACTTCATCAGGTCCCGGGGATTTATCTATCTTGATGCACATTAAGACTTCCAGCACCTTCTTCTCTGTAATATGTACATTCCTCAAGACATCACTATTTATTTCCCCAAGTTCCCTAACATCCATGCTTTTCTCAACAGTAAACACTGATGAGAAATATTCACTTAGGATCTCACCCATCTCTTGTGGATTTGCACATAGATGACCTTTTTGATTCTCAAGAGGCCCTACTCTCTCCCTTGTTACTCTTTTGCCCTTTATGTATTTGTAGAAGCTCTCATGTGAAATGTTCCAATGGAGGCAAAACAACCCTTGACCAGACAGGAAACCTGTCACCCCTGTCAGCGTTCTCTTGAGTAACAGCAATCTAAAGGCACTCAGTCCATTCTTTACACAAACAGCGCTGGACACCATGCATCCAATGCAAGGTCTTTACTTACTTGTGCACAAGGAGAACTCTCCACGGCCAACACGGGATGGCTGGAGCGGTTCTGAAGTTACAGAGAAACAGCTCAGCAATTATAGTCAATTACAGCAAATCAGGAACAAGAGATTTTTTCATATCTTTCATTGCCATATATATCCACCAGTCATAGCATAGCCTTTTGCTCTTTCTTATCCAATAGAAAACCAATCCTACATTAGCATAATATGCCCCCATATCTTGCTATTTGGTAATTGCCATGGTAACTTGTTCTTTATTTTCATCCTACTATAAGAGCCTGGAATGCAATGTTTATGGAACAAGGTTTTAGATATATCCGCTTATCCTGCGTACGGCGGTGTTGGCCTTACTGAAGGCCTGACTGAAGGTCGTGTTTGATAATGATCATTTTCCATTACTTGACAGAGTGTTTTTTTTGACAATTATGGAACTTTAATTTTCACAATTCTTGTAACCTAACTTCCACATCCCCATCACCCTCATCACCCTCAATTTTGAACATTGTGGCGGAATTTTTCATCTGTTCATGTCCCCGTCGCTTCTGCGAGTGAGGATGGACAATTTGGCACTCAGCCAGATCCCCATTCGCTGCGGCAAGACTGGAGAATCCGGCCGGTGTTAACAGATGGAAAATTCCACCCTTTCTTTCTGAATTTTGGTAAGTAGTCTCACAACACCAGGTTAAAGTCCAACAGGTTTATTTGGTAGCACGAGCTTTCAGAGCGCTGCTCCTTCATCAGGTGAGTGGAGGATTGGGTTCACAAACAGGGCATATATAGACACAGACTCAATTTACAAGATAATGGTTGGAATGTGAGTCTTAACAGGTAACCAAGTCTTTACAGGTGCAGACAATGTGAGTGGAGAGAGGGTTAAGCACAGGTTAAAGAGGTGTGAATTGTCTCCAGCCAGGACAGTTAGTGAGATTTTGCAAGCCCAGGCAAGTCGTGGAGGTCACAGATAGTGTGACATGAACCCAAGATCCCGATTGAGGCCGTCCTCATGTGTGCAGAACTTGGCGATCAGTTTCTGCTCAGCAATTCTGCGTTGTCGTGTGTCGTGAAGGCCGCCTTGGAGAACGCTTACCCGAAGATCCGAGGCTGAATGCCCTTGATTGCTGAAGTGCTCCCCAACAGGAAGGGAACACTCCTGCCTCATGATTGTTGAGCGGTGTTCATTCATCCGTTGTCGTAGCGTCTGCATGGTCTCCCCAATGTACCATGCCTCGGGACATCTTTTCCTGCAGCGTATCAGGTAGACAATGGTGGCTGAATCGCAAGAGTATGTACCGTGCACCTGGTGGATGGTGTTCTCACGTGAGATAATGGCATCCGTGTCGATGATCCGGCACGTCTTGCAGAGGTTGCAGTGGCAGGGTTGTGTGTGTCGTGGTCACTGTTCTCCTGAAGGCTGGGTAGTTTGCTGTGTACAATGGAATGTTTGAGGTTGTGCGGTTGTTTGAAGGCAAGAAGTGGGGGTGTGGGGATAGCCTTGGCGAGATGTTCGTCTTCATCAACCTCAAACAGACATTTAACCTGTGCTTAACCCTCTCTCCACTCGCATTATCTGCACCTGTAAAGACTTGATTACATGTAAAGACTCGCATTCCAACCATTATCTTGTAATTGAGTCTGTGTCTATATATGCCCTGCTTGTGAACCCAACTCCCACTCACCTGATGAAGGAGCAGTGTTCCGAAAGCTCGTGCTACCAGATAAACCTGTTGGACTTTAACCTGGTGTTGTGAGACTTCTTACTGTGCCCACCCCAGTCCAACGTCAGCAACTCCACATTCTGAATTTTAGAAATGCTATAGGGTTCAACATGAGTTGTGAGAAAGTATCTTGAGTTTATGTTGAAGTATGGTGCTGGTGCAGACTTACAAGGTTCAGGATCCTGGCTCTCTGGCTGATTTTGCACTGCCAGGGTCAATGGGCAGAGACAGGATCATCTGAAACTGGAGTCAGTTTCCTAAGCACCCGGTTCACACTGGCAACATGGTTGGCTCCATTTTGAAAGGGGCCTGTTGCCAGCTGTCCAAAGCTCTCAGCTATTCTAGGCTTTAGCTCCATTTTAATATGGAAGGCAGTGTTCTATGACATAAAGAGGGCACTGGTTAAAATGGAAAAAGGTTCAAGTTTATTTGTTAGTCACAAGTAAGGCTTACATTAACACTGCAATGAAGTTACTGTGAAATTCCCCTCGTCGCCACATTCTGGCGCCTGCTCGGGTCAATGCACCTACCTGGCACCTTTTTCGGACTGTGGGAGGAAACCCACGCAGACAACGTAAAAACTCCACACAGACAGTGACCCAAGCTGGGAATTGAACCCAGGTCCCTGGCGCTGTGAGGTAGCAGTGCTAACCACTGCGCCACCATGCCACCCCAATTTGGAAACGTTGAAATAGCTACAGGAAATGAGAAACGTGAATGTTGTGTGGGTTTTCACTGTTTCCCTATATGTCTGCTGGTAAATGAATCTGCTTTGGAAGGAAGGATTAGACTAAGCTGTATGATATTCAGGGGTCTAGTCAGGGGTGTTAAAGATAGAGAAGCTATGGGAGAAATGCAGACCATGCTTTTAACACATCCATTTCTTGAAGGGTGGCATGGTGGCACAGTGGTTAGCACTGCTGCCTCACAGCGCCAGGGACCCGGGCTGAAGGGCCTGTTCCTGTGCTGTAATTTTCTTTGTTCTCTTTGTCCTTTGTTCTCAATTCAGAGGGAATTATTGCCCTGGTTAACGCAAGGGGATGAACACAAGTGAAAACTGACAACATTACGTGCTAGGTTTTGTCTTTACACTGACAATGCTATGATTCAGTCTGTCGAAAGTTCTCTCTGAGATATGTACACTAATGTAATTCATGCTAATTTATCAATTTCATTCAGGCTTGTTTCTTTTTACACCTTTCTAAGCGTGGCTTCCTGCAAATTTATAACTCCACCACAGCTATCCTTAGCTTCTATTTCTGTATCTGTTCTGCACTCTCGCTTTATATTATTTTCACTTGGTCTTGCTGTTGTTTTTGAAGTTTTGACATTTCCTTCAGACCCCTGACGATAGTTAACCCTCGGTTGACATGCTCCATGGTGTATTGGCACACTGAGAGCTTCGAAAGCAGACTGGTGGACTGCCTTCTGGGCACCAGTTAACTTCTCCACTGTACAGTTGACAAGGTCCTCAGTGATCCAGCCAGTGAAACAGATTCTATGAAATTGTCACTCAACCATTTCACCAAGGTTTCAGATATTCCTGATTCGATTTACAGATTTTTCATCAAGTTTACATTTTGAAAACTATTCAAACAAAGACTATGACCACATGTAGATCATATGCTGCCAATTTTCTGATAATTCACATAAACTGAAATTATATTCCACAAAATTACCTGAAGAATCTTGATCAATTGGGCCAGTGGGCTGACGAATGGCAGATGGATTTTAATTTAGATAAATGTGAGGTGATGCATATTGGTGATCGAACCAGGGCAGGACTTACTCAGTTAATGGTAGGGCGTTGGGAAAAGTTATAGAACAAAGAGATTGAGGGGTACATGTTCATAGCTCCTTGAAAGTGGAGTCACAGGTGGACAGAGTGGTGAAGGAGGCATTCGGCATGCTTGCTTTCATTGGTCAGAACATTGAATACAGGAGTTGGGACGTCTTGTTGAAGTTGTACAAGACATTGGTAAGGCCACACTTGGAATACTGTGTGCAATTCTGGTCACCCTATTATAGAAAGGATATTATTAAACTAGAAAGAGTGCAGAAGAGATTTACTAGGATGTTACCAGGATTTGATGGTTTGAGTTATAAGGAGAGGCTGGAAAGCTGGGACTTTTTTCTTTGGAGCGTAGAAGGCTGAGGGGTGATCTTATAGAGATCTATAAAATAATGAGGGGCACAGATCAGCTGGATAGTCAATATCTTTTCCCAAAGGTAGGGGAGTCTAAAACTAGAGGGCATTGGTTTAAGGTGAGAGGGGAGAGATACAAAAATATCCAGAGGGGCAATTTTTTCACACAGAGGATGGTGAGTGTCTGGAACAAGCTGCCAGAGGTAGTAGTAGAGGCGGGTACAATTTTGTCTTTTAAAAAGCATTTAGATAGTTACATGGGTGCGATGGGTATAGAGGGATATGGGCCAAATGCGGGCAATTGGGATTTGCTTTGGGGTTTAAAAAGAAGGGCGGCATGGATAAGTTGGGCCAGAGGTTGTAAACCTCTATGACTCTATGACAAACTGAGATCTCCCCCTTCTGATGCTCTCATTTGGAGATTTGATTTGATTTATTATTGTCACATTATTATTGCCATGGACGACATGGTGGCCCAGTGGTTAGCACTGCTGCCTCACAGCGCCAGGGACATGGGTTCGATCCCTGGCTTGGGACACTGTCTGTGTGGAATTTGCATGTTCTCCCCGTGTCTGCATGGATTTCCTCTGGGTGCATCACTGAAGCAGGGCACACCCTGGGAATGTGGACTGTAGCAGGCGAGAAATGAATGGAAAAGGTTAAACAGTGTCCACACTCACTGCAGGCAGACAGGGCAAAATACAAATAACTACATTTCAGACAGCACTAAAACAGTCACACACCAGGTGATATCACTCCAAGTTTACAACAACCACATGAGAATTGATATCACTTATCAAGGCTCCAAAAAGTCCAGAGGAACCACTGTGCCTCTGAAAACATTTTAACACCCCATCAAAATCAGTTCAACAAACACAATACTTTGATATTGTAAACAGGTAGACAGGAAGTGTCCAGAAAATGGTTAAAACTAAAGCACACAAGACAATGGAACTGTATAATGCAATCAAAAACAGAACTGTAACCAACTCAAAGTAACAGTATGATGACCTGATGTAAATGTAACACTTTGTAATGTAAGAAAGGGGTATACTATCCCACCTACAACATCCAATCCCTCCACCACCAACACACATGTGTGTACCATCTACAAGATGCATTGCAGCAACTCACTGAGGCTCCTTCAACAACAATTTTGAAACCCATGATCTCTACCACTCATCTAGAAGGACAAGGGCACACCACCATCTGGAAGTGCCCCCCAAGTCATACACTATCCTAACTTGGAAATATATCTTAAACTCCTGTAATTCAAGAGTTAATAGTTTTCTCACAGAATTTTGCCGATAGCAGGGTCTTGCTCGGCCATTTCAGAGGGCAGTTCAGAGTCAACCAAATTGCCATGTGTCTGGAATCATATATCGCTCAGGCTGGGAAATGATGGCAGATTTCTTTCCCTAAAGGACATCAATGAACAAGATGGGTTTTTACAACAATTGATGATAGTTTCTTTGTCACGATTACTGAGATTAGCTTTCAATTCCAGATTTATTAATTGAATTTAAATCTCACCAGCTGTTGAGGTGGGATTTGAACCCAGGTCCCCAGACCATTAGCCTGGGCCTCTGGGTTAATATCTAGTTACATTCTCGTGATGCCACCATCTTCCTATTTAATTCCCTGAAGGACATTAGTGAATCAGTTGGGTTTTTACAGTAATCGGTGGTTTTGTGGTTAATACTGGCTTTTTAAATTCCCTATTTATTTAAGTACATTTAAATTCCCCAACAGTCATGTTGGGATTTGAACAATGGACACTGATGAATCCTAAAGCGGACTTGGAACCTTTCAACTGAAAATACCATTGGAAATAGAAGTCACTGGTTTCCATTTTCAATTAGGCTCTCATAGAGTCATAGAGTCATAGAGGTTTACAGCATGGAAACAGGCCCTTCGGCCCAACTTGTCCATGCCATCTTTTTTTTGTAAAACCCCTAAGCTAATCCCAATTGCCTGCATTTGGCCCATATCCCTCTATACCCATCGTACCCATGTAACTATCTAAATGCTTTTTAAAAGACAAAATTGTACCCGCTTCTACTACTGCCTCTGGCAGCTTGTTCCAGACACTCACCACCCTCTGTGTGAAAAAATTGCCCCTCTGGACACTTTTGAATCTCTCCCCTCTCATCTTAAACCTATGCCCTCTAGTTTTAGACTCCCCTATCTTTGGGAAAAGATATTGACGATCTATCTGATCTATGTCCCTCATTATTTTATAGACCTCTATAAGGTCACCTCTCAGCCTCCTACGCTCCAGAGAAAAAAGTTCCAGTCGATGCAACCTCTCCTTATAACTCAATCCATCAAGTCCCAGTAGCATCCTAGTAAATCGTTTCTGCACTCATTCTAGTTTAATAATGTCCTTTCTATAATAGGGTGACCAGAATTGCACACAGTATTCCAAGTGTGGCCTTACCAATGTCTTGTACAACTTCAACAAGACATTCCAACTCCTGTATTCAATGTTCTGACCAATAAAACGAAGCATGCCGAATGCCTTCTTCACCACTCTGTCCACCTGTGACTCCACTTTCAAGGAGCTATGAACATGTACCCCTGGATCTCTTTATTCTGTAACTCTCCCCAATGCCCTACCATTAACTGAGTAAGTCCTGCCCTGGTTCAATCTACCAAAATGCATCACCTCGCATTTATCTAAATTAAACTCCATCTGCCATTCGTCAGCCCACTGATCCAATTGATCAAGATCCCGTTGCAATTGGAGATAACTTTCTTCACTGTCCACTATGCCACCAATCTTAGTGTCATCTGCAAACTTACTAACCATGCCTCCTATATTCTCACCCAAATCATTAATATAAATGACAAATAACAGTGGACCCAGCACCGATCCCTGAGGCAACCGCTGGTCACAGGCCTCCAGTTTGAAAAACAATTCTCTACAACCTCCCTCTGGCTTCTGTCAAGAAGCCAATTTTGTATCCATTTAGATACCACACTCTGGATCCCGTGAGATTTAACTTTATGCAACAACTTACCATGCGGTATCTTGTCAAAGGCCTTGCTAAAGTCCATGTAGACAACATCAACTGCACTGCCCTCATCTACTTTCTTGGTTACCCCTTCAAAAAACTCAATCAAATTTGTGAGACATGATTTTCCACTCACAAAGCCATGCTGATTGTCCCTAATCAGTACCTGCATCTCTAAATGCCTGTAGATCCTGTCTCTCAAAATACCTTCCAACAATTTACCCACCACAGATGTGAGGCTCACTGGCCTGTAGTTCCCAGGCTTTCCCCTGCAGCCCTTTTTAAACAAAGGCACAACATTTGCCACTCTCCAATCTTCAGGCACCTCACCCGTGGCTATTAATGATTCAAATATCTCGGCGAGGGACCTACAATTTCCTCCCTAGCCTCCCACAACATCTTGGGATACACTTCATCAGGTCCCGGGGATTTATCTATCTTGATGCACATTAAGACTTCCAGCACCTTCTTCTCTGTAATATGTACATTCCTCAAGACATCACTATTTATTTCCCCAAGTTCCCTAACATCCATGCTTTTCTCAACAGTAAACACTGATGAGAAATATTCACTTAGGATCTCACCCATCTCTTGTGGATTTGCACATAGATGACCTTTTTGATTCTCAAGAGGCCCTACTCTCTCCCTTGTTACTCTTTTGCCCTTTATGTATTTGTAGAAGCTCTCATGTGAAATGTTCCAATGGAGGCAAAACAACCCTTGACCAGACAGGAAACCTGTCACCCCTGTCAGCGTTCTCTTGAGTAACAGCAATCTAAAGGCACTCAGTCCATTCTTTACACAAACAGCGCTGGACACCATGCATCCAATGCAAGGTCTTTACTTACTTGTGCACAAGGAGAACTCTCCACGGCCAACACGGGATGGCTGGAGCGGTTCTGAAGTTACAGAGAAACAGCTCAGCAATTATAGTCAATTACAGCAAATCAGGAACAAGAGATTTTTTCATATCTTTCATTGCCATATATATCCACCAGTCATAGCATAGCCTTTTGCTCTTTCTTATCCAATAGAAAACCAATCCTACATTAGCATAATATGCCCCCATATCTTGCTATTTGGTAATTGCCATGGTAACTTGTTCTTTATTTTCATCCTACTATAAGAGCCTGGAATGCAATGTTTATGGAACAAGGTTTTAGATATATCCGCTTATCCTGCGTACGGCGGTGTTGGCCTTACTGAAGGCCTGACTGAAGGTCGTGTTTGATAATGATCATTTTCCATTACTTGACAGAGTGTTTTTTTTGACAATTATGGAACTTTAATTTTCACAATTCTTGTAACCTAACTTCCACATCCCCATCACCCTCATCACCCCCGTCAACCCCATCACCCCCCCGTCCCCCCATTATCCCGTCATCCCCATCACCCCCATCACCCCCCTCACCCCCCGTCACCCCATCACCCCCCATCACCCCATCACGCCCCCATCACCCCCATCACCCCGTCACCCCCCGTCACCCCATCACCCCCATCACCCCCCATCACCCCCATCACCCCATCACCCTCCGTCATCCCCTGTCACCCCCCATCACCCCCATCACCCCCCCATCACCCCCATCACCCCATCACCCCCGTCACCCCCATCACCTCCATCACCCCCCATCACCCCCCGTCACCCCCATCACCCTTGTCACCCCTGTCACTCCCATCACCGGCACCAGCATTCTGAAGACACTCCTGTGTCCACCCAGGAGTTCAGGAATAAAGTGAGAAGCACAGGGAAATTTTAAGTCAAGGGACGGGCGGAACCTGAGCTTTGTAAAACTGAAGGATTCCGGGCAGTGAAGGGAGACATATCGCACTGAGAAATTTACCCAGTAGAGGCCACTAGTGTACTTTGATTTTGCAAGAACTCGGTGTGAAATCTGCTTTCGGAACAGGAAGGGTTTACACAGTGAGGCTGGCCAGAGTATTTCATCAGGATTCTGATCACCTGGACCTTGTTTTCGGAGAGGTGAACGATCAGAGAGATTTCGAGAGTTGTCCTAATCCAGACAGAACATGATTGAACTGAAAGGTGAATTTAATTGGATTGACCATCAGGACAAATTCTAAATCAAATTCGTGCTGATTTCTAACGAGCAAATTCAAAATCAAGGATAACAATTCTGCATTCAGTAAGGTGCCACATAAAAGGTCACAACACAAGATAAGAGTTCATGGTGTTGGGGTGATGTATCAGCACGGTGAGAGGATTGCGAACTGACCGGAAACAGAGAGTCAGGATAAATGGGTCATTTTCAGGATGTGAAACTGTAACTAATGGTGATCAAAGCTCAGATGCCAATGATATACAACCGATATCAAAGACTTTGGATGAAGGGCCAGACTGCATTCGAGCCAGATTTGCTGATTGTAGATAGGCCTGGGCACCAGATTTGATTTTAACTTAACCATTGTTAGGACATTTCCACATTATTTTCACTGCAGTAGTCTAACAAGGTCAAGATACCATTTTGTATTCTGTACTTAATCACTCTCATGAATTGAACAAGAATTGCTGTATAATTAGTAACCAGGCCGAAACAGATGATCAAATAAGTACTGTACCTCAATTCCATTATGATTTAAGAATAGATAATTAACAAAGTAGTTATTCAGGCTGGAAGTATAATAATGCCTGCAAGTTTAAAAATATTAATTTGCTGCCGTAAGCATTGTCTGTGCGAAATGGCACAGCAAGATACCACTGGTGTGAATCTTGATTTTTATTCTTGGCTGTCTAGAGCGGGAGTGTGGTAAAAATTTAAGTTTATTTATTAGTGTCACATTAGACTTAGGCTTACATTAACACTGCAATGAAATTACTGTGAAAATCCCCTAGTTGCCACACTCCGGCGCCTGTTCGGGTACACTGAGGGAGAATTTAGCATGGCCGATGCACCTAACCAGCACGCCTTTCAGACTGGGGGAGAAACCGGAGCACCCGGAGGAAATCCACGCAGACACGGAGAGAATATGCAAACTCCACACAGACACTGACCCAAGCCAGGAATTGAACCTGGGTCCCTGGCTTTGTGAGGCAGCAATGTAACCACTGTACCACCGTGCCGCCCCTAAATAAACAGGGATTGATATATGTCAGGTAAAGAAAACGACATCAAGTGTTGTCCTATTCCGCAGTGTAATGTGCACAAATGGTCAAATCCAATTAAATAAACCCATTAACAATTGGCTAATGACAGCAGGTTTGATTGGAGATGAGGTGAGGCTAATTCAGGGCTTAAAAATGGAGGTTATATTAACATGAGAGAGAGAGACTAATTTGAATTGGGGCTGAGAGATTCCTGCGGCAGGATTCTGAGGTATTGCTGTCAGTCAGGGAGCCAGAGGTCAAATTACATTTCCACCTAGACCCAATTGACATTTTAAAAGTCTGTCGTGCATTTTGATAAATACACATTTTTCCTTTATTAAAAAATGAACTTTGATATTATTTGCTATTTCAGAGTTTTGCCTGAAGTAAAATGTTTTAGGCAGTCAATTTGGAGTTCGACAATTAACTAAACAACTTAATTACATCGACTGGTGTTCAATTTGGGGAGACGCATTGTGCCTAGAGTAGGAAAGTGAGTTGTGAGGAGGATATAAGGAATCTGTAATTGGCAACCGGAAAATGTGAGGTTATCGACTTGGCAGGAAGAATAGAAAAGCAGAATATTATTTAAACGGGGAGAGATTGCAGAATGCTTTAATGCTGAGAGATTTGGGTTTCCTTGTTTATGAATCACAAAATGTCAGTATGCAGGTACAGCAATTAATGGGAAGTCAAATGGAATGTAGCTCTTAACTGTGAAGAGAACAGTTATAAAGACCATTGGTGAAACAGATTGTTAATTGCCACCAGAATGAAGGGTTCTGAGGGGCAGAGAGGAAAGTGGGGCTGATGCCATGATGAGATCACCCATGACCAGCCATGAATGGTGGAGCAGACTAAAGGGGCTGAATGGCCTACTCCTACTGTTATTCCTTATGTTCTTATACAACTTGTTCATATTTGTTGAATCACGTGGTCTGTATTTTAAAATCCAGCTCGATCACAGGGTGCTAGCCTCAAACACACGCTCGGAAAAGTGTGATAGCCTCGAACAGACACTCAGGACATTGAAACATAGAAAATAGGAGCAGGAGGAGACCATTCAGCCCTTTGAGCCTGCTCTGCCATTCAGAATGATCATGGCTGATCATCCAACACAATAGCCCAATCTTGCCTTACCCCCCATATACTTTGATTCGCTTTGCCCCAAGAGATAAATCTACCGCCTTTTTGAAAACATAAAGGGCAGAATTTTCCTGTCCCGCCTGCCATGGGAATCGTAGCGGACGGGGAGGACCATGCAAAGGTCTGTTAACCTCAGGCAGGATTTTCTGGTCTTGGGACGAACGCGGCCAGAAAATCCCGCCAATAATATTTTGGCCTCAACGACTTTCAATTGGAGCAAATTCACTGGCTGACCACTCTCTGGGTGAAGAACATAGAACATAGAACATTACAGCGCAGTACAGGCCCTTCGGCCCTCGATGTTGCGCCGACCAGTGGAACCAATCTAAAGCCCCTCTAATCTACACTATTCCAATATCATCCATATGTTTATCCAATGACCATTTGAATGCTCTTAATGTTGACGAGTCCACTACTGCTGCAGGCAGGGCATTCCACGCCCTTACTACTCTCTGAGTAAAGAACCTACCTCTAACATCTGTCCTATATCTATCACCCTCAATTTAAAGCTATGTCCCCTTGTGCTAGCCATCACCATCCGAGGAAAAAGGCTTTCACTATCCACCCTATCTAATCCTCTGATCATCTTGTATGCCTCTATTAAGTCACCTCTTAACCTTCTTCTCTCTAACGAAAACAACCTCAAGCCCCTCAGCCTTTCCTCATACGATTTTCCCACCATACCAGGCAACATCCTGGTAAATCTCCTCTGCACCCTTTCCAACACTTCCACATCTTTCCTATAATGCGGTGACCAGAACTGTGCGCAATTTCTACTTATCTCAGTCCTAAACGTTTACCCTCTCTTAGACGACAATCCTTGGTTCCGGACACCCCCACCATCGGGAACATTCTTCCTGCATTTACTATGTCCAGTCCAATTAGAATTTTATAGGTTTTGATGAGATCCCCTCATTCATCTAAACTTCAGTGAAATACAATCTTAACTGACTCAATCTCTGCCTTTTTTACTGCCTGCTGCACCTACATGTTTATCTTCTGCACAAGGACACCCAGGTCCCGCTGCACATTCCACTCTCAGTCTATAGCCATTCAGATAATAATCTGCCTTTCTGTTTTTGCTGCTGAATAACCTTACATTTATCCAAATCTGCCATGCATTTTCCCACACACTCAGCTTGTCAAATCGCGCTGAAACATCTCTGCATCCTCCTCACAGCTCATCCTCCCACCCAACTTTGTGATGATAGTGTGATAGCCTCAAACATGTGCTCAGTAAATTGTGATAGCCTCGAACATGCACCGGGACACTATCATTTTGAAGTCCTATATGGATTCATACTTTATTTTGCCACAAAGAGTTCTGCTGTTGGAGGGTTCTAGCCCGAGCTATCATTGTCGATCTAGCTGCTGTTCGTCTGGGGAGTTTAGCATAAAATAATTAGTGAAATAATCGAAATTTTTTATTCAAAGAACAAAGAAAAGTACAGCACAGGAACAGGCCCTTCGGCCCTCCAAGCATGATGCCCTAAATAAACCTCCTGCCCTTACTCAGTCCGCATCCCTCTCTTCCCTCCCTATTCATGCACCCATCCAGATGCCTCTTCAATGTTGTTAATGTGCTGCTTCCACCACCTCCTCTGGCAGCGCGTTCCAGGCACTCACCATTCTCTGTGTGAAAAACAGCCCCCGCAAATCACCCTTAAACTTTCCCCTCTCACCTTGAGCCTGTGCCCCCTTGTAATGGACACTTCCACCCTTGGAAAAAGCCTCTGACTCTCCACCCTGTCTATGCCTCTCATCATTTTGTAGACCTCTATCAGGTCTCCCCTCAGCCTCCGTCTTTCTAGTGAAAACAATCCTAGTTTATTCAACCTCTCCTCACAGTCAACACCCTCGAGAACAGGCAACATCCTGGTGATCCTTCTTTGCACTCTCTCCAAAGTCCTTCTGATAGTGTGGTGACCAGAACTACACGCAATCCGAATATGGCCTAACCAAGGTTTTATATAGCTGCAACATGATTCCCCAACTCCTGTACTCAATGCCCCAGCTGATGAAGGCAAGCATGCCATATGCCTTCTTAATCACCTTGGCCACCTGTATTGCCACTTTTAGGGAACTGTGGACCTGCATGCCCAGATCCCTCAATGCAAAACATCTGAGTTTCTTCTGTAACTATTAGAAAAGATGATACCTGGTCTGGCCTATATGTGACCCCAGACCCACAGCAATGTGGTCAAATCTTAACTGCCCCTCTGAAATGTCTGAGCAAACCTCTCTGTTCAAGGACAATTAAGGATGGGTAATAAATGCTGGCCTTGCCAGTGACGTCACTTCGCACGAACAAAAGAAAATCAAAGGAAGACATTATTCATCGATAAACAGCTCCTGAGTTGTAAGTTGTAGTGATTCGGCCAACGCCCATTAATCTTCAGCCTAGAGTTCATGCTGCATCAGTGCATCCAGCTTAATAACCATCAGGAACAATCACTCAGCAGGAGCCCCTATGCCGCTGTATGGAATCTAGAAATGAGTGGATAATCTGGATGATCTCAAGTCTATAATCGAATAGTGACGTTGAGTTGACAGCTAAAATCCACTTTGCCTTTGATGGTGTGATTAACAGTGTTAACTGAGCATCTGAATGAGATTGCTACCATGCAATCACTTCCAGCTGTCCATTGTTCAAAAGCTCTCAAACTGAATGACTGATCGGCAGGTTTTGTTTGAGAAATTAGTTCCATGCACCGAGGATTCATTTAATCGTCTTGTAGGATTGTATCTCTTTTGAATGAGAAATTTCCATTATCATGCATCAATCTGTGCCATTGTTAAGCTGTTGCCATTGGAAAGGTTACACCGTGCTATTTGATTAGTCTAGGTCCACTGTTGTGCTGTGGGTGCAATAGATTTTAATGCCCTGAATAAACCCATAGCTCTGCCTTTAGACATGGTTCCAGTGTGTGGAGACAGCTCCTGTTAGCTCACACTACTGGCCTCTTTCTATCCGACACTGGGAAAAATCTGCAGGTTGCCGTTTAATTCACGTGGCTCTGAGAAAGACAGCGAGACAGGTGGTTGATTAATCATGGCATGGTGGCACAGTGGTTAGTGCCGCTGCCTTGCAGTGCCAGGGACCTGGGTTCAATTCTGGCCTTGGGTCACTGTCGTGTGGAGTTTGCACGTTCTCCCCGTGTCCGTGTGGGTTTTCTCCGGGTGCTTCGGTTTCCTCCCACAATCCAAAGATGTGCAGGGCAGGTGGATTGGCCATGATAAGTTGCCCCTTTGTGTCCAAAGATGTGCAGGTTAGGGGAATCACCCGTGGTAAATGCACAGGATTACAGGGATAAGGCAGGGATTAGGGTCTGGGCAAGATACTCTGCCAGAGAGTCAGTGCAAAGTTGATGGGCTAAGTGGCCTTCTCTGCACCGTAAGGATTCTAATATAATTAGTGTGCTAGGAACATAGAGAATAGGCGCAGGAGGAGGCCATTCGGCCCTTCGAGCCTGCTGCACCATTCAATATGATCATGGCTGATCATGTGCTTTCAGTATCCCACTCCCGCTTTCTCTCCATACCCCTTGATCCCTTTCGCCACAAGGGCCATGTCCAGCTCCCTCTTGAACATATCTAATGAACTGGCCCCAACAGCTTTCTGTGGGAGAGAATTCCACAGGTTCACAGCTCTCTGAGTGAAGAAGTTCTTCCTCATCTCAGTCCTGAATGGCTTCCCCCTTATTCTTAAACTGTGACCCCTAGTTCTGCACTTACCCAACATCGGGAACATTCTTTCCGCATCGAGCCTGTCCAGTCCCATCAGGATTTTATGTTTCCAGGTGATCCTCAGATGAGGCTGGACTTTGGGGGAGCTGAGGTAGTGATACCGATATAGGTATAAGGGAATGAATTTTTCATCAAAAAATGTTGGCAGATATTTTCTGCATTCAACGAACAACCAACAGGAGTGTAACATAGAAACATAGAAACCAGGGGGACGAGGAGGCCATTCAGCCCTTCGAGCCTGCTGCACCATTCATTATGATCATGGCTGAACATCCAACTCAACAGCCTGATCCCGCCTTTCTCCCACATTCTTTGATCCCCTTCACCCCAAGGGCGATATCTAACTCCTTCTTGAAAACACACAGGCCAGGATTCTCCCAAAACAAAACTACGTGCCCAATAGGTGGGAAAACGGGAGAATTTCCTGCCTGTTTTTTGGGTGTACTTACTGGAATGAATCTCTGACACTCTGTGCAATGCGGAGTGCCTCAGACTGATTCACGCTGAAATGTGGCAGGGTGGGTGGGGTGGGGGGGGAGGGGGGGCTCATCACGAGGCCGGCAGCACTGTGTTGAGTGAGCCATTGTGCATGAACCCATCTGTCAGTGGGGAGATTGGTGTGCATGCGCACTGGCTCCCCCATCCCTGGCCTCCCTATCGCGGGCCTTTCCCAATTCCATCCCCGGAACCGTCCCACCTCTGGCCTTCCCTGAACCCTCAAACTGTGACCCCTGGTTCTGGACACCCTCACCATCAGTAACATCCTTCCTTCATCTACTCTGTCTAGTCCTGTAAGAATTTTATAGATTTCCATGAGATTCCACCTCATTCTTCTGAACTCCAGCAAATACAATCCTAATCGACTTAATCTCTCATCACACGTCAGTCCTGCCATTGTAGGAATCAGCCTGGTAAATCTTCTCTGTACTCCCTCTATAGCAAGGACATCCTTCCTCAGATAAGGAGACTAAAACTGCACACAATACTCCTGGTGTGGCCTCACCCTCATCAACTCTACTCGTTACATCCACAAAGAATTTCAGTAGGTTTGTCAAGTATGGTTTCTCTTTCGTAAATCCATGCTGACTCTATCCAATCCTGCCACTGTTTACTAAGTGTTTTGCTATAAAATCTTTGATAATGGACTGTTTTCCCCACTATTGATGTCAGGCTGACTGGTCTATAATTCCGTGTTCTCTCTCCCCCTCCCTTCTTAAATAGTGGGGTTACAGGAGTTACACTCCAATCCCGAGGAACTGTTTCAGAGTCTATAGAATCCTGGAAGATGACCACCAATGCACCCATTACTTCTCGGGCCACTTCCTTGAGTACTCTGGGATGTAAATGATCAGAACTTGGGGATTTATCGGCCTTTAATCTCATCAATTCTCCAAAACCATTTCTCTATTAATACTGATCTTCTTCGGTTCCTCCCTCTCACTAAACCCTGTGTTGCCCAATATTTCTGCTACGTTATTTGTGTCCTCCTATGAGGACCAAGTATCTATTCAGTTAATCAGCCATTTCTTTGTTCTCCATTATAAATTCCCCTGTATGTGATCGTAAGGGACCCTATGTTTGTCTTCACCAATCTTTTTCTCCTCACATACCTATAGAAACTTTAACAGCCAGTTTTTATATTCTCCACTCGCTTACTTTCATACTCTATTTTTCTGTTCTTAATCAATCCCTGGTCCTCCTTTGCTGAATTTTAAACTGCTCTGAATCCTTGGGCCTATTGCTTTTTCTTGCCAATTTGTATGCTTCTTCCTTGGATCTAATACGATCTCTAATTTCTCTTATAGGCCATGGATTGGCCACCTTTCCTGTTTTATTTTTGTGCCAGACAGGAATAAACAATTGTTGAGTTCACCCAAGCATTCTTTGAATGTTTGTAATTGCCTATCCATCATCATCCCTTTAAATAACGTTCCCCAATCTATCATTGCAAACTCACGCCTCATACCATTGTGGTCTCCTTTATTAAGATTCATAGAAACATAGAAAATAGAAGTAGGAGTAGGCCATTCGGCCCCTCGAGCTTGCTCCGCCATTCATCCTCCTCCCTGCCAATTTTGTGTCATCTGCAAATTTGGAGATAATATATTCAGTTCCTTCTTCCAAATCATTAATACATAATATGAACAGTTGGGGTCCTAGCACAGATCCCTGCGGAACCCCACTAGTCACTGACTGCCAATCAGAAAAAGACCCATTTATGCCAACTCTTTGCTTCCTATCTGCTAACCAGCTTTCTGTCCATCTCAAGAGATTACCTGCAATCCCATGTGCTTTAACTTTACACAGTAGTCTGTTATATGAAACCTTGTCGAAAGCCTTCTGAAAGTCTAAATAAACCACATTTACCAATTCTCTCTGGTCAACTCTACTAGTCACATCCTTAAAGAATTCCAATAGATTCGTCAAGCATGATTTCCCTTTTGTAAATCCATGCTGACTTTATCAGATTATACCACTGCCTTCCAAATGCTGAGTTATGAAACCCTTGATAATAGACTTTAATAACTCCCTCAGTACTGACGTTAGGCTCGCTGGTAGAACCATAGAACCATAGAAAATTACAGCTCAGAAACAGGCCTTTTGGCCCTTCTTGTCTGTGCCGAACCATTTTATGCCTAGTCCCACTGACCTGCACTTGGATCATATCCCTCCACACCCCTCTCACCCCTCTGGTCTACAGTTCCCTGTTTTCTCTCCACCTCCCTTTTTGAATAGTGGGCTTACATTAGCTACCCATGTCTTGATAGCTATATCTTGTCCACGTGTTTGTTCAAAATTATGAATTCATGTACAAATGTGGCACTGAAGGAAGCCATCGCTATTTGAGCCGCATTACTATATCACGGTGATGTAGCCACCAGAGTGAGGGAGCAATGCTGAATATACTGGAACGAGCACCAAAGTCATTCACATGAGGTGTATTGATAAATTTTGAGTTTTATCCATCTCAATTTGAATGGACAAAGGCATTCCAGAAATACCAGTCTCCATACACAATGATCAGGACACATGAAATTTTCACTCTCTGAATTAAAAGAAGCACAAATTAGGTAATTAAAAGCTTCAACATAATAATCTGAAAGCGCATCAGAAAATTAAAACAAACACTCTTTTATCTCAGTGAGACACATCACTTACCACTGAATCCTTTCACAGTACAAATATTTTTTTATTCTCAGTGCACTTAATTGAAAAATATATCGAAGCTATTCTTATCTTTGACTTCTTTCATTTCAAGATAACCACAAATTCTTGGTGTTAATTTCTATGAGCCCGATTAGTATCTAACTACAATCACTGACACAGGACATTATTGCAAAGGAAGTTAAGATTATGCAGAAACAACGAAATGTTCTTATTTCCAATTAAATTGTGTGAGTGTATTTGAGCGTATGATTTTATTATTGCCTCGTACACCCTGATGGAAAAGGGAGGTAGCAGCCTTCCTCTCGACTCCTGTCAATGTCGAACTAGCCATGCAATGGCTGCTGAAGTAATATTTTACACAATTGTACATGTCGTGAAAACAAATCAGGAGGAATAAATAGAAGATGCAAGCTTTGGCACAGCAGAATGGTATGTTAATATGTCAGTGCCATGTGCATACCATCGATCAGGTCATCTGCGGGCAGCACTGAATAGGGCAAGATGCATCCTTTCCAAGAACTCTCTCTGACCCTGGAGATAATTGACTCAAACTCCTGGAGATTACAACCAGCATTATGCAGCTCTGACACATATTTTAATACTTGCAAAAAGAATGGGATGATGCTGTTGCTAAAGGTTCTTGCCTATCGATTATCCCGATAACTATTAAGGTGCTAACCTCTCCAATCCACAGGTTTGAATCTATAATATGGGCTGCCGTGGAAATGCAGTCGCAAGTGCTGCCTTCAGATGAGATTTAAACTGCTGCCTGCTTCTCGAGTGAAAATATAAAAGAATCTGTGGCATTATATCAAAGAAGGAAAAGACAGTTCTTCCAGCAGTCTGGCTAATGTTTATCCCCCAACCAACATGTCTAAAAACACAGGTTACCCAGTTATTAATTCTTGCTGTTTGCAAATTGCCTGCTGATGTTTGAACAGTGAGTACACTTCAAAAGTGATTTTAAATCTATTTTTCATCCTGAATCCTTGAAGGAAATGAATCAGACTCCAGTTTGATTCCATTAACCAAAGTGACAACATCTCTTAAAGTCTAGATCGTTTTAGAAATGCATCAATTGTCAGATAATTTGTTGTTTTTCATTGGAACCTTTTCTATTCTTTTACAGGATGTGGTGTCGCAGGCGAGACCAGCAGTCATTGACCATCCCGAATTGCCCCTTAAGAAGGTGGCTGCCTACTTGAACAGCTGCAGTCCATAGAACATAGAACATAGAAAAGCTACAGCACAAACAGGCCCTTCGGCCCACAAGTTGCGCCGAACATGTCCCTACCTACTAGGCTTACCTATAACCCTCTATCTTACTAACTTCCATGAACTTGTCCAAAAGTCTCTTAAAAGACCCTATCGAATCTGCCTCCACCACCACTACCGGCAGCCGATTCCACGCACCCACCACCCTCTAACTTTCCCACCGTCACATTTGATAGGTCCTACTCCTTCACATCTTATCTTCTTGCTCTTAACATACTTGTAGAATGCCCTGAGGTTTTCCTTTATCCTGTCTGCCAAGGCCTTCTCATGTCCCCTTCTTGCTCTTCTAATTTCCCTCTTAAGTTCCTTCCTACTAGTTGTATACTCTTCTAGATTTCTAACATTACCTAACTCCCTGAACCTTTTGTAGGCTTTTCTTTTCTTCTTGACTAAATTCGTTACAGCTTTCGTGCATCATGGTTCCTGTAACCTACCATAACTCCCCTGTCTCATTGGAACGTTGCTGTGCAGAGCTCCAGACAAATTTTCTTTGAAAATTTGCCATATTTCTTCTGTACATTCCCCTGAGAAAACCTTCTTCCAATTTATGCCTCTAATTTCCTGCCTAATAGCCTCATAATTGCCCTTAGTCCAAATAAACACTTTCCTAGCTTGACTGTGATGCACCATTGATTTACGCAAAGACTCGTTGTTGGGAAACAACAGGCTTTTATTAACAAAGAACTGGAGCACTCCCAAACCGATAGCCAATCCAGACTGAGGCAAAAGGTGCGGAGAGCAGCCACCTTTATACCCTGAGGAGGGCGGAGCCCCGGATTGAGGCAGCAGGGGCGTGTCCAGGCATATCACATGAACTATCACATAAACAGATAACTACAGTGGTTCACCACATTCACCCCTGTTTAGAAAGAGTTCGGCGGGGGCAAGGTGGTGGAACGATAGTCACAGGTTATTGATTCAATTTACAAGTTCAGTCTTTCCGGGGGCTTGATCTGCCGCTGCGACCGCCGCAGTGTTGGCCGCAGTGCCGGTTCAGGAGGCCGTGGTGATGAGTCAGACGCCAGTCCATAACCGGTGAAGCCGTCCGTAGTGCCTTCAGACTGCTGGGTGTATGTAGGGGCTGCTCCTGGGGCTCAGGTGTGCCGTACACGGGGGCTAAATGAGCGTGCTGTGACTCTGGTGCATCATGGACGACGTTGGAAGCAGGGGATGAGGGGCTGTGGGACGTAGTACCTGCGGGGGCCAGATCGCGAATGGAGACCGTGTCCTCCCGCCCGTCGTGATACGCCACTTAGGTGTATTGGGGGTTGGCGTGGAGGAGCCGGACCGTTTCGACCAGGGGGTCCGATTTATGGGTCCGCACGTGTTTCCGGAGCAGGACAGGGCCTGGGGACGTCAGCCATGATGGTAGTGAGATCCTCGAGGAGGACTTCCTGGGGAAAACAAACATTCGTTCATGAGGGGTGGTGTTGGTCGCCGTGCACAGTAGTGACCTAATTGAGTGTAGCGCATCAGGGAGGACCTCTTGCCAGCGGGAGACTGGAAGACCCTTAGACCGGAGAGCTAATAAAACTGCTTTCCAGACTGTCACATTCCCTCTCCACCTGTCCATTCCCCCTGGGGTTGTAGCTGGTGGTCCCACTCGAGGCTATGCCTTTGGAGAGTAGGTACTGGCGCAGCTCGTCACTCATAAAAGAGGAACCCCGGTCGCTATGAATATAGCTGGGGAAACCAAACAGGGTGAAGAGGCTGTGCAGAGCCCTGACGACCGTGGCTAAGTTCATATCCGGGCAGGGAATAGCAAAGGGGAACCACAAATACTCATCAACGATGTTGAGGAAGTATATGTTGCGGTCAGAGGAGGGGAGGGGGCCTTTGAAGTCGATGCTCAGGCGTTTGAAAGGGCGGGTGGCTTTGATGAGGTGCGCTCTGTCCGGCCGGTAGAAGTGCAGCTTGCACTCCGCGCAGACTTGGCAGTGCCTGGTTACAGACCTGACCTCCTCAATGGAATATGGCAGGTTCCGGGCCTTGATGAAATGGAAGAACCTGGTAACCCCCGGGTGGCAGAGGTCATCGTGGAGAGTCTGTAACCGGTCTAGGTTCGCGCTGGCACAGGTCCCCTGGGACAGGGCGTCTGGGGGCTCATTGAGCTTCCCAGGCCGGTATAAAATGTCGTAATTGTAGGTGGAAAGCTCGATTCTCCACCTCAAAATCTTATCGTTCCTGATTTTGCCCCGCTGCGCGTTACTGAACATAAAGGCAACGGACCGTTGGTCCGTGAGCAGGGTGAACCGTTTGCCAGCTAAGTAGTAGCGCCAGTGCCGCACAGCCTCCACGATGGCTTGTGCCTCTTTTTCAACAGAGGAGTGTTGAATTTCAGGGCCCTGGAGAGTGCGCGAGAAGAAGGCCACGGGTCTGCCCGCCTGGTTTAGAGTGGCGGCTAGGGCAAAATCAGACGCAACGCTCTCCACCTGGAATGGGGTGGAATCATCTGCAGTGTGCATCGTGGCCTTCGCGATATCCGCTTTGATGCGGTCAAAGGCCAGCCGAGCCTCCGCCGCCAGGGGAAAAGATGTGGATTTGATGAGCGGACGGGCTTTGTCTGCATAATTGGGGACCCACTGGGCGTAGTATGAGAAGAAGCCTAGGCATCTCCTCAGCGCTTTGAGGGTGGTGGGGAGGGGAAGTTCCAGGAGGGGGCGCATGAAGTCGGGGTCAGGGCCGTTGACCCCGTTCTCCACAACACAACCAAGGATGGCGAGGCAGCGTGCGCGGAATATGCACTTCTCCTTATTGTAGGTCAGGTTGAGGAGTGCCGCAGTGTGAAGGAATTTTTAGAGGTTGGCGTCGTGGTCCTGCTGATCATGGCCGCAGATGGTGACGTTATCCAGGTACGGGAAGGTGGCCCGCAACCCGTTCTGGTCCACCACTCGGTCCATCTCACGCTGGAAAACCGAGACCCGTTGGTGACGCCGAAGGGGACCCGAAGGAAGTGATAGCGACGGCCATCCTCCTTGAAGGCAGTGTATCGGTGGTCTTCCGGGCGGATAGGGAGCTGGTGGTATGCAGACTTCAAATCAATGGTGGAGAACACCCGATATTGTGCAACCTGATTGACCATGTCAGAGATGCGGGGAAGGGGATATGCGTCCAGCTGCGTGTATCGGTTGATGGTCTGACTGTAGTCAATGACCATGCGAAGTTTCTCCCCAGTCTTGACAACCACCACTTGGGCTCTCCAGGGGCTGGTACTGGCCTCAATGATCTCCACCCCCAGGAGGCGTCGCACCTCAGACTTGATAAACGCTCTATCTCCAGCGCTGTACCATCTGCTTTTGGTGGCAATGGGCTTGCAGTCGGGGGTGAGGTGTTCAAAGAGCGAGGGAGGGGCGACTTTAAGGGTCGAGAGACCACAGGTGGTGTGCGGTGGCTGGTCTAATAGCTGTGGATTTTGGATGGAGATTGGGGGAAAAGGCCCATTATACACCATGGTGACGCTCCCAAGGTGACACAGGAAATCTAGCCCCAGTCGTACGGCAGCGCAGAGCTGTGGCAGCACAAGGAGCCTGCACTTCTCGTACACCGTGCCCCGTACAGTCAGAGTTGCTACACAGTACCCAAGGACATTCACTGACCGGGACGTCGAAGCCATTGAGATTGATTGCTGCATTGGCAGTACTGGCAGTGTGTAGCACCTCACCGTGTTAGGGTGGATGAAACTCTCTGTACTCCCACTGTCAAATAAGCAGTTAGTAATGTGGCTGTTTACCTTGATGTCAATCATAGACCAGGCGAGTTGGTGAGGCCTGGACTGGTCCAACGCGACCGAGGCCACTGTCGGATTAGGTGATGCGGTGGACGGTTCCCAAAATGGCGGCCCCCGTGACTCGGCTAACATCACCCAAGTTGGCCGCTCCCGTTGGTCGCACGTGGCTGATGGCGTCCAAGATGGCGGGCTCCGTGGGTTGCACGCGGCCGCTGGTGTCCAAATTGGCGGCACCTGCGGATCGCATGCGGCCGATGGCATCGAAGGCAGTGTCTCCCGCGGATCGCACGCGGCGCCGCTGGGCCTGGGAGCCGATTTTGCCCTGCAAACTTTCAGGTAATGGCCTTTCTTACCGCAGCCAGAGCAGATCGCGTCTTTCGCCGGGGAGCATCGTCGTGGGTGCTTCTCCAGGCCGCAGAAGTAGCACCTTGGGCCTCCGGAGACTGCCGCAGTGGTCAGTTTGGCGTCGGGACGGGGCGTGGCGTAGGTTTGCGGCCCTCCCAGGTACAGAGATGGCTGCGGTCGCGGTGTCCATGGTGCGCCCTTGTTGTTGGGGGTGTAGGCCTCGAGGTTCCGGAAAGCCACCTCCAGCGAGCCGGCAAGTTCCACAGTTTTCTTCAGGTCCAGCCCACCTTGTTCCAGCAGGCGCTGCCGGATATCGGTCGACCTGATGCCCGTGACAAAGGCATCTCTGATCAGGTCGTCGGCGTTTTGGGCGGCTGAAACGGCCTTGCAGTTGCAGGCTCTGCCGAGTGCACGCAGTTCGCGCAGGAATTGTTCAGTCGATTCCCCGGGCTGTCTGCGAGTGGCCAGCAGATGTCTGGTGTAGACCTTGTTCAGCTGCCGGTTGTACTGGCTCTTGAGGAGATAGATTAGCTCCTGGTAGGTTTCCGCGTCTCGGATCATCGCGAAGACGTGAGCGCTGACGCAGGCATGAAGCACATGCAGTTTGTCGATGTCTGTTATGACGACGCAGGAGGAGGAGGCGATGAAGGTCTCAAAAATTGTGGATAGCGAAGAGCATTGTCGGGCAATACAGCAGGATATAGATAGGCTGGAAAATTGGGCGGAGAGGTGGCAGATGGAGTTTAATCCGGATAAATGCGAAGTGATGCATTTTGGAAGAAATAATGTAGGGAGGAGTTATACAATAAATGGCAGAGTCATCAGGAGTATAGAAACACAGAGGGACCTAGGTGTGCAAGTCCACAAATCCTTGTAGGTGGCAACACAGGTGGAGAAGGTGGTGAAGAAGGCATATGGTATGCTTGCCTTTATAGGACGGGGTATAGAGTATAAAAGCTGGAGTTTGATGATGCAGCTTTATAGAACGCTGGTTAGGCCACATTTGGAATACTGCGTCCAGTTCTGGTCGCCGCACTACCAGAAGGACGTGGAGGCGTTGGAGAGAGTGCAGAGAAGGTTTACCAGGATGTTGCCTGGTATGGAGGGTCTTAGCTATGAGGAGAGATTGGGTAGACTGGGGTTGTTCTCCTTGGAAAGACGGAGAATGAGGGGAGATCTAATAGAGGTATACAAGATTATGAAGGGTATAGATAGGGTGAACAGTGGGAAGCTTTTTCCCAGGTCGGAGGTGACGATCACGAGGGGTCACGGGCTCAAGCTGAGAGGGGCGAAGTATAACTCAGACATCAGAGGGACGTTTTTTACACAGAGGGTGGTGGGGGCCTGGAATGCGCTGCCAAGTAGGGTGGTGGAGGCAGGCACGCTGACATCGTTTAAGACTTACCTAGATAGTCACATGAGCAGCCTGGGAATGGAGGGATACAAACGATTGGTCTAGTTGGACCAAGGAGCGGCACAGGCTTGGAGGGCCGAAGGGCCTGTTTCCTGTGCTGTACTGTTCTTTGTTCTTTGTTCTAAAACAGCGCAGCCAGTGATCAAAAGAATTAGAGGCCCCAACAGCCTGCGGATCCACGTCCAATTTGTCAGGTTTCAGGAATTGCGTCATCTCAAAAATTTTGTTAATAAAATTGATGCACCATTGATTTACGCAAAGACTCGTTGTTGCGAAATAACAGGCTTTTATTAACAAGAACAGAAGCACTCCCAAACCGATTGCTCACCTGAACTGAGGCAAAAGGTGCGGAGAGCAGCCTCCTTTATACCCCGAGGAGGGCGGAGCCCCGGATTGAGGCAGCAGGGGCGTGTCCAGGCATATCACATAAACTATCACATAAACAGATAACTACAGTGGTTCACCACAGACTGATCCTATCTCTCTCCAGTGCTAACATAAAGGAGGTGGAGTTATGATCCCCAAAATGCTCTCCCACTGAGAGATCTGACACCTGCCCAGGTTCATTCCCTAACACCAAATCAAGTACAGCCTCTCCTCTTGTAGGCTTATCTACACATTACACACACACTCCTTTTCGCTAAATTTATTGTACAACATTCTCATGGAACATCATTCAAAATACTTCCTGATATCTGTAACATTCTCAGGGCAATTAGGAATGGACAATAAATGCCAGCCTCATCAGCTCACATCTCCCGGAAGATGAAAAGACATTTCTGTTAATTTCTTCACCACTTTCATGTCTTTTCTGTACTAAATTAGATATGCCATTCTTCAGGTCAGCTATTTAATTTCTACAGAATTCGTTCAATTCATCATGCGACTGTCATAATCATACAGGTTGTTACCAAAAGAATTATGACGAGCAATTACCTTCTTCATTTATGAATATCAGAATGAAACGACAGACTCACCAAGTCAATCATCCTGACACAATCTTGTTAATTGATCATAGCATTTTTCTTTTCATTCACAAAAATAATTTTTAACTCAGCTTGGTAATGACATAGAGGCTCGTAAAGTCCGAGGTAAACGGAGGATTCTGTTCTATGAGCCGCGCCCGCCCTGATTCTGGGGCGGTGTGGAGGTAAAATTCCAGCCAGTATCCTTACTGTCAGTGTATGGTTAGTGTCAGTTATAGACACGAGCTACAAAGGGTTACTGAGGAGTGATTAGCTGAGCAATATGAATTTTTGAAGGAATAGCCCAGTGGAAGGTTGAGTCAGTGAGCTGTGAGGTAGACTGTCAGGCATCAGCAAGCAGATACTGCACTTGATGGATAGGGTCACTAATATCTGATTGGAGTTTGACAGCTAGCTTCTGTTTGTGATCGAGAAATTCAAGGTCCTGAATAGTAACAGTGCCCTTCGAAGAGGCATAGTTTATCATGAAGTAGATGAAATAAAAATTGAATTCAGAATTTGACACAATTAACTCATGGCATGGACTTAAGATTCTTGTCATTCCTACCATGTCCCAGACCTTTCTAAGCAATATGTTAAGGATAAGTAATTTAACCCAATTGTGCCTGGTTTATCCATCGTGGAGTCAAATCTATCCTGAAGAAACTCATCGAATGAAACCATATTCCAACACTGGTTGAAGGGTTATGGAGAACGGGCAGGAAAGTGGAGTTGAGGCCAAGATGAGATCAGCCATGATCGCCTTGAATGGTGGAGCAGGCTCGAGGGGCTGAATGGCCTCCTCCTGCTCCTAATTTTTAAAAAATTCATTTGTGGGAAATGGGTGTCGTTGGCATTTATTGCCATCCCTGGTTGCCCTTGTACAGAGGGCAGTTGAGAGTCAACCACATTGCTGTGGCTCTGGAGTCACATGCAGGCCAGACTGGGTAAAGATGGCAGATTTCCTTCCCTCAAGGACATTAGTGACCCAGATGGGTTTTTCTGACAATTGACAATGATTACATGGCTATCAGTAGATTCTTAATTCCAGATTTTTCTATTGAATTGAAATTCCACCGCCTGCTAATATTCTTACCCCGAGTTTTCCTGAAACTGTGTAGTTTGCTAGACAATTTCCGAGGGCAGTTAAGAGTCAACCACATTGCTGTCAGTCTGAAGTCACATATATGCCAGAGTAGGAAACAATGTCAAACAGAGGGAAATATATATAAAGAAATGAAAGTTGGAAGTAGGAAAGGGAAATGAATGTGAAGGAAAGCTACATTTTGGATGCAGCTAATTTGCCTCAGTGAGAAGCACTGGCTGTTTTGTCCACAGGTTATATTTGCAATAGAGTTAAAATAGTTTTCATGCTTTGTTGTGAACATAGACATTTGATCTACACTGCTGATTAGGAAATTAACTTCTAACTACTTCACTTTATCCGATAAACCTAAGTTTATGATTTGCTGATGCCTAAGAGAGAGCTTGAATGTTTTATTACATTTGGAATATACAATTTGGAATACTGTGTGCAATTCTGGTCACCCTATTATAGAGAGGATATTATTAAACTAGAAAGAGTGCAGAAAAGATTTACTAAGATGCTACCGGGACTTGATGGATTGAGTTATAAGGAGAGGCTGGATAGACTGGGACTTTTTTCTCTGGAGCGTAGGAGGCTGAGGGGTGACCTTATAGAGGTCTATACAATAATGAGGGGCACAGATCAGTTAGATAGCCAATATCTTTCCCCAAAGATAGGGGAGTCTAAACCTAGAGGGCATAGGTTTAAGGTGAGAGGGGAGAGATACAAAAGGGTCCAGAGGGGCAATTTTTTCACACAGAGGGTGGTGAGTGTGTGGAACAAGCTGCCAGAGGCAGTAGTAGAGGCGGGTACAATTTTGTCTTTTAAAAAGCATTTAGATAGTTACATGGGTAAGATGGGTATAGAGGGATATGGGCCAAATGCGGGCATTTGGGATTAGCTTTGGGGTTTAAAAAAAAAAGGGCGGCATGGACAAGTTGGGCCGAAGGGCCTGTTTCCATGCTGTAAACCTCTATGACTCTATTATGGCAGGTCTGTCAGGCCACTGAAAATCATGAAGAAATTCAGAAAGTTATGATGGGTGATGCGCTATCAATAAGGCGAAAGACTACCGATATGCCAATATAAGTGTAGGCTTTTATTCACAACAGAATCAGGAGCAGATCCCAACAAATAACCGACCTGGACTGAACAAGGGGGAGGAGACAGCCACCTTTATACTAGGTGCTGAGGGGAGGAACCAAACTGGAAGGGGATGTGTCCAGGTATGACAAACACACACAACGGTGGTCCATATAGGACAAAGGCACAACTGAGGTCCACCACAATGGGTGAGATGTTATGACCTTTCTCGGTTGAGGCTTGTAAAATCCTGCCCAAGGCCAACTGAGAATTCCATTCTGCGAGCCTCGCCCCGATTCCGGTAAAATTTCAGCCGATGTGTCTGATATGTTTCTCCTCAGCTAAGATGCTTTGAATGTCAGGTTTATTTAAATCCTCTCAGAAAATATGGTTCTGATACATTTGGGTTTTAACAAGAATTTGCTGCAAATTATTCTTCTCGATCAGTGATCATCCTTACTCTGACATCTGTTCCCACTCTTATTTATTTATTTTTTGTCGAGTGTTTTGGTGGATGAGTGGGGGAGAAAGAGGTGGGTGTTTAGAAGGTGAATATGTAACTGACTTGTCAACGTTTGTTTAGAATACTCTGCAATAACTAGTCAATGCTCTGATTCAAGCAGCCTTCTTCGACCACCAACCCTAGCAGATGGTGGTGGATTTGAGTGGCTGATGTGCAGTGGGTTGGATTTTGCAGTAAAGGGACATTCTATTTTCAGAGCCTGCGCTGCTAACGTGAACCTCATTCAACATGTGAATCAGTTCCTTTCTAGATTTTCCGTATTTCCACCAGCTCCCTTCCCCAAGCAGAGTGTGTCTGTGTTTGACCGCATCAGTATACTGACTTTGAGAAGACAGTTTCTGAAAGACATGCTGACATTTTCAATGGTTGAAAACTTCTAATTATTTTTTAATTTCTCAATCAGGTTTGCCCGTTTTTTCATTGCTGCAAGGGGCTAATTTTTTTGTTGCATGCTGGCACATGAGATGGGCCAAACAGCCTCCTTCTGTGTCATAACCACTTTGAGACAAAGAACAAGAAACATAGAAACATAGAAAAACTACAGCACAAAACAGGCCCTTCAGCCCCACAAGTTGTGCCGAACATATCCCTACCTTCTTGGCCTATCTATAACCCTTCATCCTATTAAGTCCCATGTACTCATCCAGGAGTCTCTTAAAAGACCCTATTGAGTTTGCCTCCACCACCACTGACAGCAGCCGATTCCACTCGCAAAGAACAAAGAAAATTACAGCACAGGAACAGGCCCTTCGGCTCTGCAAGCCTGCACCGACCATGCTGCCCGACTGAACTAAAACCCCCTACTCTTCCGGGGACCATTACGTGAGAACATTGCATGTGCGGTGGACAATGGGGAACCTGTGGATGTGGTGTATCTGGATTTCCAGAAGGCATTTGACAAGGTGCCGCACCAAAGATTGCTACATAAGATAAAGGTGCACAGTGTTACAGGTAATGTATTAGCATGGATAGAGGATTGGTTAACTAACAGAAAGCAAATCTTTGTCTCGTCACTGGACACAGGTGAGGTCCCAGAGGATTGGAGGATAGCTAATGTGGTCCCGTTATTTAAGAAGGGTAGGAAGGATAACCCGGGAAATTATAGGTCGGTGAGCTTGACGTCCGTGGTAGGGAAGTTGTTGGAGAAGATTCTTAGAGACAGGATGTATGCGCATATAGAAAGGAATAAACTCATTAACGATTGTCAGCAAACACCACCTCCCAATCCCAGCTGAAGAATTAGTACCCCTTCACATTGAACACCACTTGGAGGAAGCACTGAGGGTGGCAAGGGCGCAGAATGTACTTTGGGTGGAGATTTCAATGTCCATCACCAACAGTAGCTTGGTAACTCCGCCATGCTGACCTGGCTGCGTCCTGAAAGACATCACTGCTAGACTGGGACTGCGGCGGGTGGTGAGGGAAACAGCAAGAGGGAAAAACACACTTGACCTCATCCTCACCAACCTGCCGGCTGCAGATGCATCTGTCCATGACAGTGTCGGTAAGAGTGACCACCGCACAGTCCCTGTGGAGACAAAGTCCCACCTTCACATTGAGAATAACCTCCATCGTGTTGTGTGGCACTATCACTGTGCTAAATGGAACAGACTTGGAACCGATCTAGAAACTCAAGACTGGACATCCATGAGGCGCTGTGGGCCACCAACAGCAGTGGAATTGTATTCCAGCACAATCTGCAACCTCATGGCCCGGCATATCCCCCACTCAACCATTACCATCAAGCCAGGGGATCAACTCACTCCTGGAGAGTGCAGGAGATCATGCCAGGAGCAGCATCAGGCATCGCTAAAAATGAGGTTTCAACTTGGTGAAGCTACCAACCAGCATTGCTTGCATGACAAACGGCAAAAACAGCAAGTGACAGACAGAGCTAAGCAATTCCATAACCAACGGGTCAAATCTAAGCTCTGCAGTCCTTCCACATCCAGCTGTGAATGGTGATGGGCAATTAAACAACTCACTGGAAGAGGAGACTCCACAAATATCCCCATCCTCAATGATGGAGGAGCCCAGCACATCAGTGCAAAAGATAAGACTGAAGTATTCGCAGCAATCTTCAGCCAGAAGTGCCGCGTGGATGATCCAGCTCGGCCTCCTCCAGTGGTCCCCAGCATCACAGATGTCAGTCTCCAGCCAATTCGATTTACTCCACTTGCTATCAAGAAACGGCGGAAGGCATTGGATACTGCAAAGGCAATGGGCCCTGACAGTATTCCAGCAATAGTACTAAAGACCTGTTCTCCAGAACTTGCCGCTCTCCTCGCCAAGCTCTTCCAGTACAGTTACAACTCTGGCATCTGCCGAACAATGTGGAAAATTGCCCAGGTACGTCCTGTACACAAAACGCAGGACAAATCCAACCCGACCAATTATTGCCCAATCAGTCTACTCTTGATCATCAGTAAAGTGGAAGGGGTCATCGACAGCACTGTCAAGCGGCACCTGCTCAGCAATAACCTTTACATTGATGATCAGTTTGGATTCTGTCAGGGCCATTATTGGTTCACAACCTCTGTAAAATTGTCAATCACTTCAACCACTGACTCCATTAGTATAGAAAATCTTTCTGACAGTTCTCTTTCCAAGTGCAGCTGTACACCTGCTCAGTACCACATAGAGGATCAAAAATCAATAGTCCTTTTGAGAGTGTCTCCACAAAGCAAGGTGTCAGTGTCAGTCAATGAGAAATGAAGAAATAGCTGCCACTCAACCCCGGGGAGATTCTCTGTGGGTGGACACCGGTCTCATTATCCTGGGCATCTCACACAACCACGGCGGTGAAGTTGAGATCCTCACGGAAGTGGTTAAAGTTGGGGCCTCGCTGCCGTGGCCAATTCCAGGCAAATTCCTCTTCATTATTCTTATCCAACAGTGACATGGCCTCGGCTTCCTCTTGTTCTTGCTGCAGATTTACTCCTTGTTTCACACCATGGAAAGATACTCATCATTTTGACATTTTGACTGGGTTGTGAAGCAAGACCAACCCAAATGGTTCGAGGAATGGGATCACCACTTGAGTGAGCTCATGCTGCTCTGAACTCCATTTAAGGGGTGTTGTAACCTGTATTGATACATTCAATTGTTGTTATGGAGTTCCTCGAGGTGATAGGACTGAAGAATGAAGCTCTGATCTCCCAATAGCTATCTGCCCAATCAGTTATTTGACACAAGTCGCCTCTCATTAAATAAAAGTTTGATACATTCAGGACTTTCTTATCTGAAGGAACATCCATCGTTTTTGTTGAGGTTACCAGCAGTGAATGCCAGCAGAATATTCAATTACAGCCCGCATTGTGAAGCAGAGGCAGCAAAGACTGGTTTAATCTGATAAGCTGGTGTCTTCACTGTAAATGTGTGTCATGAGGAAAGAATGTGCATGGTGTCTGAAGTGTGATCATACCTGTCCATGAATTCATCTTCCTTCGGTAAACTTGGAATCCCATCAGAATCCCAACAGGAATTCTATCCTGAAAATTTTGTTCATTTGAAGTGAAATAGATATTGGTGACAAGACTTGTGTAGAATAAAGAATTGGTGAATAAACGTCTGGTAAATAGAGTTAATTACTAGGGGGCATAGGTTTAAGGTGCGAGGGGCAAGGTTTAAAGGAGATGTACGAGGCAGATTTTTTACAGAGTGTGGTGGGTGCCTGGAACTCGCTGCTGGGGGAGGTAGTGGAAGCAGATACGATAGTGACTTTTAAGGGGCGTCTTGACAAGTACATGAATAGGATGGGAATAGAGGGATATGGTCATAAGAACATAAGAACGAGGAGCAGGAAAAGGTCATCTGGCCCCTCAAGTCGGCTCCGCCATTCAATAAGATCACGGCTGAACTTTTTGTGAACTCAGCTCCACTTAACCGCCCGCTCACCATAACCCTTAATTCCTTTACTGTTCAAAAATTGATCTACCCTTGCCTTAAAAACATTCAATGAGGTAGCCTCAACTGCTTCAAAAGGCAGGGAATTCCACAGATTCACAACCCCCTGTGTGAAGAAGTTTCTCCTCAACTCAGTCCTAAATCTGCTCCCCCTTATTTTGAGGCTATGCCCCCTAGTTCAAGTTTCACCCGCCAGTGGAAACAAATTCCCTGCTTCTATCTTATCTATTCCCTTCATAATCTTATATGTTTCTATAAGATCTCCCCTCATTCTTCTGAATCCAATGAGTATAGCCCCGGTCTACTCAGTCTCTCCTCATAAGCCAACCCTCTCAACTCCGGAATCAACCTAGTGAATCTCCTCTGCACCCCCTCCTGTGCCAGTCTATCCTTTCTCAAGTAAGGAGACCAAAACTGTACACAGTACTCCAGGTGTGGCCTCACCAGCACCTTATACAGCTGCAACATAACCTCCCTGTTTTTAAACTCCATCCCTCTAGCAATGAAGGACAAAATTCCATTTGCCTTCTTAATTACCTGCTGCACCTGCAAACCAACTCCTTGAGATTCCTACACAATGACACCCAGGTCCCTCTGCACAGCAGCATGCTGCAATTTTTTACCATTTAAATAATAGTCCATTTTGCTGTTATTGCTACCAAAATGGATGACCTCACTTTTACCAACATTGTACTCCATCTGCCAGACCCTCACCCACTCCCCTTTATATTTGCCGCCAGTCTCTACTTGTACTCTTTGCCTCTCTCATTTCCATATTCACTTCCCATCTGAAATTTCTATAACGCAGCTTGCTTCTCAATTGTATTACCAACCCGTTTCTGCTTCATCTTACTCTCAAACACTTCCATCACTCTTGGAGCTCTGGATTTGATTGCACTACTCCTTTTACCTCATGAGAAAGTATCTTGCCCACTCACTTAGATTATCTATATCCCGTTGCAGACTTTCAGCATCCTCTGTACACTTTGCTCTTCCACCCATCTTCGTATCATCTGCGAATTTTGACACACTACACTTGGTCCCCAACTGCAAATCATCTATGTAAATCGTAAACAATTGCGGTCCCAACACTGATCCCTGAGGCACAGCACTAGTCACTGATCGCCAACCAGAAAAACACCCATTTACCCCCACTCTTTGAACAAAGAACAAAGACCAATACAGCACAGGAACAGGCCCTTCGGCCCTCCAAGCCCACGCCGCTCTCTGGTCCAAACTTGTATCCCTCCATTCCCACTCCGTTCATGTGGCTATCTAGATAAGTCTTAAACGTTCCCAGTGTGTCCGCCTCCACCACTTTGCCCGGCAGCGCATTCCAGGCCCCCACCACCCTCTGTGTAAAATACGTCCTTCTGATATCCGTGTTAAACCTCCCCCCCGCCCCCTCACCTTGAACCTATGACCCTCGTGAACATCACCACTGATCTGGGAAAAAGCTTCCCAACGTTCATCCTATCTATGCCTTTCATAATTTTATACACCTCTATCAGGTCACCCCTCATCCTCCGTCTTTCCAGTGAGAACAACCCCAGTTTACCCAATCTCTCCTCATAACTAAGCCCTTCCATACCAGGCAACATCCTGGTAAACCTCCTCTGCACTCTCTCTAAAGCCTCCACGTCCTTCTGGTAGTGTGGTGACTAGAACTGGGCGCAGTATTCCAAATGTGGCCGAACCAATATTCTATACAACTGCAACATCAAACCCCAACTTTTATACTCTATGCCCCGTCCTATAAAGGCAAGCATGCCATATGCCTTCTTCACCACCTTCTCCACCTGTGACGTCACCTTCAAGGATCTGTGGACTTGCACACCCAGGTCCCTCTGCGTATCTACACCCTTTATGGTTCTGCCATTTATCGTATAGCTTCCCCCTATGTTAGTTCTACCAAAATGCATCACTTCGCATTTATCTGGATTGAACTCCATCTGCCATTTCTTTGCCCAAATTTCCAGCCTATCTATATCCTTCTGTAGCCTCTGACAATGTTCCTCACTATCTGCAAGTCCAGCCATTTTCGTGTCGTCCGCAAACTTACTGATCACCCCAGTTATACCTTCTTCAGATCGTTTATATAAATCACAAACAGCAGAGGTCCCAATACAGAGCCCTGCGGAACACCACTAGTCACAGGCATCCAGCTGGAAAAAGACCCTTCCACTACCACCCTCTGTCTTCTGTGACCAAGCCAGTTCTCCACCCATCTCGCCACCTCCCCCTTTATCCCATGAGATCCAACCTTTTGCACGAACCTACCATGAGGGACTTAGAACATAGAACATAGAAAGCCACAGCACAAACAGGCCCTTCGGCCCACAGGTTGCGCCGATCACATCCCCACCTCTAGGCCTATCTATAGCCCTCAATCCCATTAAATCCCATGTACTCATCCAGAAGTCTCTTAAAAGACCCCAACGAGTGTGCCTCCACCACCACCGACGTCAGCCGATTCCACTCACCCACCACCCTCTGAGTGAAAAACTTACCCCTGACATCTCCTCTGTACCTACCCCCCAGCACCTTAAACCTGTGTCCTCTCGTAGCAACCATTTCAGCCCTTGGAAATAGCCTCTGGGAGTCTACCCTATCCAGACCTCTCAACATCTTGTAAACCTCTATCAGGTCACCTCTCATCCTTCGTCTCTCCAGGGAGAAGAGACCAAGCTCCCTCAACCTATCCTCATAAGGCATGCCCCCCAAACCAGGCAACATCCTTGTAAATCTCCTCTGCACCCTTTCAATGGCTTCAACATCTTTCCTGTAATGAGGTGACCAGAACTGCGCGCAGTACTCCAAGTGGGGTCTAACCAGGGTCCTATAAAGCTGCAGCATTATCTCCCGACTCCTAAACTCAATCCCTCGATTAATGAAGGCCAGTACGCCGTACGCCTTCTTGACCGCATCCTCCACTTGCGAGGCCGATTTAAGAGTCCTATGGACCCGGACCCCAAGGTCCTTCTGATCCTCTACACTGCTAAGAATGGTACCCTTCATATTATACTGCTGCTTCATCCCATTGGATCTGCCAAAATGGATCACCACACACTTATCCGGGTTGAAGTCCATCTGCCACTTCTCCGCCCAGTCTTGCATTCTATCTATGTCTCGCTGCAACTTCTGACATCCCTCCAAACTATCCACAACACCACCTACCTTGGTGTCATCAGCAAACTTACCAACCCATCCCTCCACTTCCTCATCCAGGTCATTTATGAAAATGACAAACAGCAAGGGTCCCAGAACAGATCCCTGGGGCACTCCACTGGTCACTGACCTCCATGCAGAGAAAGACCCCTCCACAGCCACTCTCTGCCTTCTGCAGGCAAGCCAGTTCTGGATCCACAAGGCAACAGCCCCTTGGATCCCATGCCCTCTCACTTTCTCAAGAAGTCTTGCATGGGGGACCTTATCGAACGCCTTGCTGAAGTCCATTTGACTTTGTCAAATGTTTTACTAAAGACCATATAGATGACATCCACGGCCCTTCCCTCATCAACCATTCTAGTGTTGGGTACGTGGTAAGTGATAATGAGCAGGAGGTATCCTTGTCCATGTTTGATTTGATTCCTTGAGACTTCATGGGGTCTGATGAGGATTCCTGGGGCAACTCCCTCCCGGCTGTCCACTGAGTCTTGCTTTCAATTCCAGATGAATCAGTGAATTTAAATTCCACAGCTGTGGCGATATGGTCAGACCAATGGGAGAGAGTTCATTAAAGTCTGGTGACTGTAACATTCTTGTAGGGACAAAGGGAACATCAGCATGCAGTTAAATCTCGGTCACCTCATTGTATTCCAGATTCTGTTACCCCGGCGATGAAGACAGATAATACTAAACATTCCCACTGTGATCAGGTGACAAACACTCATTCCAAACAGGAATGCGGAGGAAATTCAAACTGGGGAATGTTTCAGGAAACTCTGACAACATCCTGCATCATTGCTGTGAGAATAAACAAAGCTGGCAGCTGCTGTGATTAATGAATGTTGTTGTCTTCACATTATCAGCGATCAATGACATCGGGATTTTCAATATTTAAGTTATATCATGAAGAATAATCTACATTACCAGGATATGTGTTCTTCGAAGATGTAACAAGCAAAGTGGATAATGGGGATCCTGTAGATGTAGTATATCTGGGCTTCCGGAAGGTGTTTGATAAGGTGCCGCACGAAAGTTTAATTCACAAGGTTAGATCACATGGGATTGAGGTAATTTATGAGCTTGGATAGGTGACTGGCTGATGGACAGAAGACAGAGAGTCGGGATAAATGTGTTTTTTTCTAGATGGCAAAAAGTAACTAGTGGGGTTGCCACAGGGTTCGGTCCTTGGGCCCCAGCGATTTACAATCTATATTAATGACTTGGACACAGGGATAGATGGCACTATGGCCAAATTTGCAGATGACACAAAAGTAGTCGGGACAGTAAGTTGCAATGAGGAAATAAGAACCTTACAAATGGATATCGATGGGTTAGGAGAGTGGGCCAAAATATGGCAGATGGAGTTTAACGTGGATAAGTGTGGGGTCATGCATCTGAAAAATGGGAAGGCGACTGTTTATCTAAATGGGGAGAGACTTTGGGGTGCTCTGGTGCACCCGGAGGGATCTGGTTGTCCTCGTTCATGAGTTACAGAAAACGAGCATGCGGGTAGAGCAGATAATAAACCGAATGGAATGTTGGCATTTATAGCTAAAGGAATAGAATATAAAGGTAAGGAAGTATTGTTGCAACTATACAAGGCATTGGTGAGGCCGCAACTGGAGTATTGTGCACAGTTTTGGTCCCTTATTTGAGGAAAGATGCAGTGACATTGGAGGCAGTTCAGAGGAGGTTGACTAGATTGATTCCAGAGATGAGGGGTTTGTCGTATGATGAGAGAGTGAACAGTTTAGGCCGATACTCTCTGGAATTTAGAAGAATGAGGGGAGATCAAATTGAGGTATACAAGATGTTAAAAGGTATGGATAGAGTAGACGTGGATTGGATGCTTCTTCTTGTGGGGCATTCTAGGACGAGAGGTCACAGTCTTAGGATAAGGGGCAGCAAATTTAAAACAGAGTTGAGGAGAAACTATTTCTCCCAAAGGGTTGTGAATCTGTGGAATTCGCTGCCTCAAAGTGCGTTGGATGCTGGGACAGTGAGTAAATTTAAGGAGGAGTTAGACAGATTTTTAATTGGTAATGGGTTGAAGGGTTATGGGGAGAAAGCAGGAAAATGGGAATGAGGAGCATATCAGCCATGATCGAATGGCGGAGCGGACTCGATGGGCCGAATGGTCTAATTCTGCTCCTATATCTTATGAACTGATGAACTTAATTATTGGTCATGTGCTAATTACCTATGTATCGAATACAAGACAGAAATGTCTTTTTGCTACGTTTTGAGACATGGATACAATTATGCATCAAAGAACAATCATTACCCGTTACTGATTGCACCTGGTATGTGTGGTACGTCTTTTCAAGATGAAGTAAGGAGAGTTTTAATCATATAAATGTATTTCAGGAATACAATTTGGCCTCGACATACTTTGTTGCATCTGGGTGGCCTATGAGTGATAAAAAAATCACTTTAAATTCCATTCCCTGGTACATACGCTAATTAAACTGTGCATGTTTATTCAGCAGCACAAAGTGCGACTGAAGAAAATGACTTTCTGGGAATCGCTGCAAAACAAAATGTGAACTTAAAAGATGAGAAAGATGTCCTGTCCTCCGGATATGTTTGAGTCTTCACACACCAGCCATTATCGCCAGCAGTCTAATTATCTGTACTATTACTATAATGGACTTATAATGAAAACTAGTTTCATGTTCTCAAGACAGCTGAAAAAATCAGTGCTATAAAGATTTATAAAAACACTTCAGAGAATAATCATAACATTCAAGAAAGGAACGCAATTTAATTCAATTGTCTGGGCAATATTATGTAATTATTTTAACATGAAGGTCAATGAGCTTAACATGGATTTGTCGGTTAACCAGTGAGAGGTTAAATATCGCCAATAAACAAATTAAATAAATGTCGTGGTTAGTTTTCCATGCCAGGTCTTGATTGGTGCTGATAAATAAGTGTCTGGCTACACCGTACATATACTGTCCCTCATGGCAGACTGGTGCAGAAGGTGAAGTCGCATGGGATCAGAGGTGAACTGGCAAGGTGGATACAAAACTGGCTCGGTCAAAGAAGGTAAGAAGTCTCACAACACCAGGTTAAAGTCCAACAGGTTTATTTGGTAGCAAAAGCCACTCGGTCAAAGAAGACAGAGGGCAGCAGTGGAAGGGTGTGTTTCTGAATGGAGGGCTGAGACAAGTGGCGTTTCTCAGGGATCAGTGCTGGGACCTTTGCTGTTTGTAATATCTATAAATGATCTTGGAGGTTTGATTAGTAAGTTTGCGGACGACACAAAGGTTGGTGGATTTGCGGATCATTTGCGGATGATCGGTCACACCCCCTCTCCTCCCACTGCCCCCCCCCCCCCCCCCACCCCCGAAGAGGATGAGTCAAAGAACAAAGAACAATACAGCACAGGAACAGGCCCTTCGGCCTTCCAAGCCTGCACCGCTCATGTGCCCAACTAGACCATTCGTTTGTATCCCTCTATTCCCAGTCTGTTCATGTGGCTATCTCGATATGTCTTAAACGACCCCAGCGTGTCTGCCTCAATCACCTTGCTTGGCAGTGCATTGCAAGCCCCCACCACCCTCTGTGTAAAATACATCCCCCTGACATCCGTGTTGAACTTTGCCCCCCTCACCTTGAACCCGTGACCCCTTGTGTTCGTCACCTCCGACCTGGGAAAAAGCTTCCCACTGTTCACCCTATCTATGCCCTTCATAATTTTATATACCTCTATTAGGTCGTCCCTCATCCTCCGTCTTTCCAGGGAGAACAACCCCAGTTTACCCGCTGATGTTGGAAGGAAGGGGGAAGGGGTCATGAAAAAGAGAGTATAGGGAATTAGGGAGACAGCTGAGAAGGAGGAAAGCAAAGGTAGTAATCTCAGGATTGCTGCCTGTGCCACGGGAGGGTGAGGGCAGGAATGGAGTGAGGTGGAGGATGAATGTGTGGCTGAGGGACTGGTGCAGGGGGAATGGCTGCTACGAGAGGACACAGGTTTAAGGTGCTGGGGTGCAGGTACAGGGGAAATGTTAGGGGGAAGTTTTTCACACAGAGGGTGGTGGGCGAGTGGAATCGGCTGCCGTCAGTGGTGATGGAGGCAAACTCAATAGGGTCTTTCAAGAGATTCCTGGATGAGTACATGGGACTTAATAGGATGGAGGGTTATAGGTAGGCCTAAAAGGTAGGGATATGTTCGGCACAACTTGTGGGGCCGAAGGGCCTTTTTTATGCTGTAGTTTTCTATGTTTCTATGTTTCTACCCAATCTCTCCTCCATACCAGGCAACATCCTGGTAAACCTTGTCTGTACTCTCTCCAAAGCCTCCACATCCTTCTGGTAGTGTGGCGACCAGAACTGGATGCAGTATTCCAAATGTGGCCGAACCAACGTTCTATACAGCTGCAACATCATATGCCAACTTTTATATTCTATGCCCTGTCCAATAAAGGCAAGCATGCCATATGCCTCCTTGACCACCCTCTCCACCTGTGCTGCCACCTTTAAGGATCTATGGACTTGTACACCCAGGTCCCCCTGTGTGTCTATACTCCTGATGGTTCTGCCATTTATCGTATAGCTCCCCCTTACATTAGATCTATCAAAATGCATCACTTCGCATTTATCTGGATTAAATTCCATCTGTCATTTCTCCGCCCAATGTTCCAGCCTATCTATATCCTGCTGCATTCTCTGACAATGTTCATCACTATCCGCAAGTCCAGCAATCTTTGTGCCGTCCGCAAACTTACTGATCACACCAGCTACATCTTCCTCCAAATCATTTATATATATCACAAACAGTAGAGGTCCCAGTACAGAGCCCTGTGGAACACCGCTAGTCACAGACCTCCAACCGGAAAAAGACCCCTCCACTGTTACCCTCTGTCTTCTTTGGCTAAGCCAGTTCTCCACCCATCTAGCTAGCTCACCTTTCATCCCGTGAGATTTAACCTTTTGCACCAGCCTGCCATGAGGGACCTTGTCAAACACTTTACTAAAATCCATGTAGACGACATCCACGGCCCTTCCTTCATCAATCGTTTTTGTCACTTCCTCAAAAAACTCAACCAAATTTGTGAGGCATGACCTCCCTCGTACAAAACCATGCTATCTATCGCTAATGAGATTATTCAGTTCTAAATGCGCATATATCCTATCTCTGAGAATCTTCTCCAACAATTTCCCTACCACGGATGTCAAGCTCACCGGCCTATAATTACCCGGGTTATCCTTGCTACCCTTCTTAAATAATGGGACCACATTTGCTATCCTCCAATCCTCTAGGACCTCACCTGTGTCCAGTGAAGAGACAAAGATTTCTGTTAGAGGCCCAGCAATTTCATCTCTTGCCTCCCTGAGGAGTCTAGGATAGATGCCATCCGGCCCTGGGGATTTGTCTGTCTTAATGTTTTCTAAAAACCTAACTCTTCCTCCCTTGTAATTGAGATTTTTTCTAACGGGTCAACACATCTCTCTGAGACACTACCAATCACCATGTCCCTCTCCTTTGTGAATACTGATGCAAAGTATTCATTTAGGATCTCACCTACTTCCTTTGGTTCTAAGCATAATTCCCCTCCTTTGTCCCTGAGAGGTCCGATTCTTTCCCTAACAACCCTCTTGTTACTAACATATGTATAAAATGCCTTAGGATTCTCCTTAATCCTGTCTGCCAAGGACATTTTGTGACCTCTTTTTGCCCTTCTAACTCCCTGTTTGAGTTCTTTTCTACTTTCTCTGTATTCCTCCAGTGCTCCACCTGTTTTTAGCTGCCTGGACCTCATGTATGCCTCTTTTTTCTTTTTGATTAGACCCACAATTTCACTGGTTATCCACGGCTCCCGAATCCTACCTTTCCTATCCTTCCTCTTTACAGGCACATGCCTGTCCTGCAGTCCTATCAACTGCTTCTTAAAAGACTCCCACATGCCAGATGTGGATTTACCCTCGAACAGCCTCTCCCAATCTTCAGCCACCAAATCCTGCCTAATCCGGCTGTAGTTAGCCTTCCCCCAATTCAGCACCTTACCCATAGGACAGCACTCATCTTTTTCCATTACTATCCTAAAGTTTACAGGATTGTGGTCACTATTTGCCACATGTTCCCCTACTGAAACACCCCCTCGTCACACCCCCCTCTCCTCCCACCTCCCACCACCCCCCCCACCCCCCCAGAGGATGAGACGTCACACCCCCTCTCCTCCCACCCCCCCCCAGGGGATGAGACGTCACACCCCCTCTCCTCCTGCCACCTCCCCTCTCTTCCCCCCCTCCCGCCCCGACCAGAGGATGACCTGGGTCAGGGAGCCGTTGCAGTCTCTGACCCCGCTCTTCGGAGGCTGCAGCGGTGACTTCGGACTTTTATTCGGCAGGTCAATTACAGCGTGGTCGCGGATCGGTAAAGTGGGATTTGGCGGCAGAGTTGGGCGCGCGGTTCATTAAGTGAATTTAAATGCATGCAAATGCATTTAAATCATCAGGCCGCCTGATTCAGGCGTGGGCCGGACCCGCGCCCGAATCGGGTGTCGGTAAATCCGCAATCTGCTCGGAATCGGGTGCAGATCGCGGTATAGGCCCGACGCCCAACTTTACCGCGAGTTCACGCCCGAAAACGGTTGTGAAGTTTTGGTAAAATCAGGCCCATAGTGTTCAATTCTGGTCGCCACACTACCAGAAGGATGTGGAGGCTTTGGAGAGGGTATAGAAAAGATTTACCAGGATGTTGCCTGGTATGGAGGGCATTAGCTATGAGGAGAGGTTGGAAAAACTTGGTTTGTCCTCACTGGAACAACAGAGATTGAGGGGCGACCTGATAGAAGTCTACAAGATTATGAGAGGCATGGACAGAGCGGATACTCGGAAGCTTTTTCCCAGGGTGGAAGAGTCAATTACTAGGGGGCATAGGTTTAAGGTGCGAGGGGCAAGATTTAGAGGAGATGTACGAGGCAAGTTTTTTATAGAGAGAATGGTGGGTGCCTGGAACTCATTGCCGGGGGAGGTAGTGGAAGCGGATATTTTTAAGGGGCGTCTTGACAAGTACATGAATAGGATGGGAATAGAGGGATACGGTCCCCGGAAGGGTAGGGGGTTTTAGTTCAGTCGGGCAGCATGGTCGGTGCAGGCTTGGAGAGCCGAAGGGCCTATTCCTGTGCTGTAATTTCCTTTGTTCTTTGTTCTTTGTTCATGCACTCCATCAGAGAGCTTTATTCATTCCTTTTAAAATCTCCTTCTTCTGTCACTCGCCATTCTGCAATTCCATCATTCCTCTTTGCCTTCTCTGTTCCAGTAGAAATAGTCCTTGTGTCACCAATCACTCTTACTCACTATCGACTTCCTTCTTTTACAGTTTCCTTGTGAGTGCATACTTTACGTGACTTTAATATATTTTTTATGAGGCACCTGACTCTGTACACAGTCTTCTAACTGTCGCTTCATGGATGCTTTGTAATAATTTATTATCTCTTTGCTTTATAAGTTATAAATTACTGTTGATCTTTGTTATATCTGCACTTTCAATTGCAGTGTATTTGAACCCTTCTCTGTTTGTCTGTTCATCTCCTTCCAACGCCAAGTTTTTATTGAATGGATATTGGCTGCCTCACTGCTGCCTCTTGCTTCTCTTTATGAATGTGTGACAGATGTGTGACAGATTGTGAAGTTCCAGCAGCAGACGTTTGCTTCAACTCTTCCTCTTCCCCCGAGTTGGAATGTCTTGGCACGATGAGGATATTTGCAGCTTGGATAGCAACTGACAAAGCTCAGTAAATAAAGAGAAGCGAATTTGAATTAAAATGAATTTGAAAATTTGACTCAAATCCAAACCTTATTGGAAGTTGAACTTGCGACCAGGTGCCGTCTGGGGAATCTGTCTGATTTATCAAAGTTCCTCTAACTGGTCCCATATTTTCAAAGAATTTATTCAGGATGTAATCAACATAATTCTGATCGTAAATCCAAGGATTATATAATTGCAAACACTTTTTAAAAATTCATTCATGGGACATGGACATTGCGGGCAGCCATGATGTGGAGATGCCGGCATTGGACTGGGGTAAGCACAGTAAGAAACCTCACAACACCAGGTTAAAGTCCAACAGGGGGGTTTATTTGGTAGCACAAGCTTTTGGAGTTTCGCTCCTTCTTCAGGTGAGTGAAGAGCTGTTGCCCGAGGGCAGTTGCGAGTCAACCACATTGCTGTGGCTCTGGAGTCACATGTAAGCCAGACCAGGTAAGGACGGCAGATTTCCTTCTCTCAAGGACATTAGTGAACCAAATGGGTTTTTCCGACAATCGACAATGGTTTCATGGTCATCAGTAGATTCTTAATTCCAGATATTTTTTACTGAATTCAAATTCCACCATCTGTCTCCAGACAGGACAGCCTCACTGGCTCACTGGATGTCCTGTCTGGAGACAATACACATTTCTTTAACCCGTGCCTAATGCTCCCTCCACTCACATTGTCTGTATCTTTAAGACCTGATCAGCTGTAAAGATTCGCATTCTAATCAGTATTCTGTAACTTGATTTTGTGTCTCTGTATGCCCTGTTTGAGAGCAGATATCCACTCCATTTGATGAAGGAGCAGCACTCCGAAAGCTAATGGCATTTGCTACCGAATAAACCTGTTGGACTTTAACCTGGTGTTGTTAAAACTCTTACTGTGTTTACCCCACTCCAACTCCGGCATCTCCACATCATGATTACAGGGGAGGTCCCAGAGGATTGGAGAATAGCCAATGTTGTTCCTTTGTTTAAAAAAGGTAGCAGGAATAATCCAGGTAATTACATCAGTGGTAGGGAAATTACTGGAGAGGATTCCTCGAGACGGGATTTATTCCCACTTGGAAGTAAGTGGACGTATTCGTGAGAGGCAACATGGTTTTGTGAAGGGGAGGTCGTGTCTCACGAACTTGATCGAGTTTTTCGAGGAAGTGATGAAGATGATTCATGAGGGTAGTGCAGTGGATGGTGTCTACATGGACTTCAGTAAGGCCTTTGACAAGGTCCCTCATGGCAGACTGGTGCAAAAGGTGAAGTCGCATGGGATCAAAGGTGAGCGAGCAAGATGGATACAAAACTGGCTCAGTCAAAGAAGACAGAGGGTAGCAGTGGAAGGGTGCGTTTCTGAATGGAGGGCTGTGACAAATGGTGTTCCTCAGGGATCAGTGCTGGGACCTTTGCTGTTTGAAATATATATAAATGATTTGGAGGAAAATGTAACTGGGTTGGTTAGTAAGTTTGCGGACGACACAAAGGTTGGTGGATTTGCGGATAGCGATGAGGACCATCAGAGGATACGGCAGGATATAGATCAGTTGGAGACTTGGGCAGAGAGATGGCAGATGGAGTTTAATCCAGACAAATCCAGAGAGGGAGGCAAAAGAGGGGGGGGAGTGGCACTGCTGATCAGGGATAGTGTCACAGCTGTAGAGAAGGTGGAAGCCGTGGAGGGATTGTCTATGGAGTCTCTGTGGATGGACGTTCGGAGCAGGAAGGGGTCGATAACTTTGCTGGGTGATTTCTACAGGCTGCCCAATAGTAACAGGGATGTTGAGGAGCAGATAGGGAAACAGATCCTGGAGAGATGTAGGAATAACAGGGTTGTCGTGATGGGAGACTTTAATTTCCCAAACATCGATTGGAATATCCCAAGGGTAAGGGGTTTGGATGGGGAGGAGTTTGTTAGGTATGTTCAAGAGGGTTTCCTGACACAGCATGTGGCTAAGCCTACAAGAAGAGAGGTTGTACTCGATCTGGTACTGGCTAATGAGCCTGGACAGGTGTCGGATCTCTCAGTGGGGGAGCATCTTGGGGATAGTGATCATAATTCTATCTCCTTTACGCTAGCACTGGAAAGAGATAGGATCAGGCAAGCTAGGAAAGTGTTTATCTGGAGTAAGGGGAAATACGGCCATCAGGCAGGAGATTAGAGGCGTAAATTGGAAGGAGGCATTCTCGAGGGAAAGTACTGAAGGTGGCAGATTTTCAAGGAATGTTTGTCTGGAGTTTTGCATGACAACGTTCCGATGAGACAGGGAGGTGTTGGTAGGTTACGGGAACCGTGGTGCACGAAAGCTGCGCTGAACCTAGTGAGAAAGAAAAGGAAAGCGTACAAAAGGTTCAGAGAGCTAGGCGATGATAGGGATCTAGATGAGTATACGGCTTGTAGAAAGGGACTTAAGAAAGAAATTAGGAGAGCCAGAAGGGGTCACGAGAAGGCCTTGGCAGGTAAGATTAAGGAGAACCCTAAGGAGTTCTATAAATATGTGAAGAGTGAAAGGGTGAGATATGAAGGAATAGGACCTATAAAAGGTGAAGGTGAGAAAGTCTGTACAGAACCGGAAGAAATAGCAGAGGTGCTTAATGAATATTTTACCTCGGTATTCACGGTGGAAAAAGACCTGGGTGGTTGTACTACAGGATTGAGGTGGACTGAAAAGATTGAGTATGTGGACAATAAGTAAGAGGATGTGTTGGAAATTTTTAATAACATCAAGATAGATAAGTCGCCGGGTCCGGATGGGATGTACCCCAGGTTACTGTGGGAGGCGAGGGAAGAGATTGCAGAGCCTCTGGCCATGATCTTTGCATCGTCGATGGAGATGGGAGAGGTTCTGGAGGATTGGAGGATTGCGGATGTGGTTCCTATATTCAAGAAAGGGAATAGAGATAGCCCAGGAAATTACCGACCGGTGAGTCTTACCTCAGTGGTTGGTAAATTGATGGAGAAGATCATGAGGGACAGGATTTATGAACATTTAGAGAAGTTTAGTATGCTCAAAAGTAGTCAGCATGGCATTGTCAAAGGCAAATCGTGCCTTACGGGCCTGGTGGAGTTCTTTGAAAATGTGACTAAACACATTGACGAAGGAAAAGCGGTAGATGTGGTTTACATGGACTTCAGCAAGGCGTTCGATAAGGTCCCTCATGCAAGACTTCTTGAGAAAGTGAGAGGGCATGGGATCCAAGGGGCTGTTGCCTTGTGGATTCAGAACTGGCTTGCCTGCAGAAGGCAGAGAGTAGTTGTAGACGGGTCTTTTTCTGAATGGAGGTCGGTCATCAGTGGAGTGCCCCAGGGATCTGTTCTGGGACCCTTGCTGTTTGTCATTTTCATAAATGACCTGGATGAGGAAGTGGAGGGATGGGTTGGTAAGTTTGCCGATGACACGAAGGTTGGTGGTGTTGTGGATAGGTTGGAGGGATGTCAGAAGCTGCAGCGTGACATAGATAGGATGCAAGACTGGGCAGAGAAGTGGCAGATGGACTTCAACCCGGATAAATGTGTAGTGGTCCATTTTGGCAGGTCAAATGGGATGAAGGAGTATAATATCAAGGGTAAGACTCTTAGCAGTGTAGAGGATCAGAAGGACCTTGGGGTCTGGGTCCATAGGACTCTTAAATCGGCCTCACAGGTAGAGGAGGTGGTTAAGAAGGCGTATGGTGTGCTGGCCTTTATCAATTGAGGGATTGAGTTTAGGAGTCGGGAGATAATGATGCAGCTTTATAAGACCCTTGTCAGACCCCACTTGGAGTACTGTGCTCAGTTCTGGTCGCCTCATTACAGGAGGGATGTGGAAATGATTGAAAGGGTGCAGAGAAGATTTACAAGGATGTTGCCTGGATTGGTTGGCATGCCTTATGAGGATAGTCTGAGGGAGCTCGGTCTTTACTCCTTGGAGAGACGAAGGATGAGATGTGACCTGATAGAGGTGTACAAGATGTTGAGAGGTATAGATCGGGTGGATTCTCGGAGGCTTTTTCCCAGGGCTGAAATGGCTGCTACGAGAGGACACAGGTTTAAGGTGCTGGGGGGTAGGTACAGAGGAGATGTCAGGGGTACGTTTTTCACTCAGAGGGTGGTGGGTGAGTGGAATTGGCTGCCGTCAGTGGTGGTGGAGGCAAACTTGATAGGGTCTTTTAAGAGACTTCTGGATGAATACATGGGACTTAATAGGATTGAGGGTTATAGATAAGCCTATATATAAGCCTAGGTCGGTAGGGACATGACAGGCACAACTTGAGGGCCGAAGGGCCTGTTTGTGCTGTATTCTTTCTATGTTCTATGTTCTAAATGTGAAGTAATGCATTTTGGAAGGTCTAATACAGATCGGAAATATACAGTAAATGGCAGAACCCTTAAGCGTATTGATAGGCAAAGGGATCTGGGTGTACAGGTACACAGGTCACTGAAAGTGGCAATGCAGGTGGAGAAGGTAGTCAAGAAGGCATACGGCATGCTTGCCTTCATCGGCTGGGGCATTGAGTTTAAGAATTGGCAAGTCATGTTGCAGCTTTATAGAACCTTAGTTAGGCCGCACTTGGAATGTAGTGTTCAATTCTGCTCGCCAAACTACTAGAAGGATGTGGAGGCTTGGGAGAGGGTACAGAAAAGATTTACCAGGATGTTGCCTGGTATGGAGGGCATTAGCTATGAGGAGAGATTGGAGAAACTTGGTTTGTTCTCACTGGAGCAACGGAGGTTGAGGGGAGACCTGATAGAAGTCTACAAGATTATGAGAGGCATGGACAGAGTGGATGGTCAGAAGCTTTTTCCCAGGATGGAAGAGTCAATTACTAGGTGGCACAGGTTTAAGGTGCGAGGGGCAATGTTTAAAGGAGAGGTGCGAGGCAGATGTTTTACACAGAGAGTGGTGGGTGCCTGGAACTCGCTGCCGGGGGAGGTAGTGGAAGCGGATACGGTAGTGACTTTTAAAGGGTGTCTTGACAAGTCCATGAATAGGATGGGAATAGAGGGATATGGTCCCCGGAAGGGTAAATGCTTTTAGTTAAGTCGGGCAGCATGGTCGGTGCAGGCGTGGAGGGCTGACGGGCCTGTTCCTGTGCTGTAATTTTCTTTGTTCTTTGTTCTTTGATAAAAGTTATTTCTAAGGAGCAAAATTATATTTCAATCAAAGATACAAAGAGATAGTGAGACCTTGTCATTCGATAGGGTTTTTACAATTTGTTGCCATAACCTTGACAGACATTGCGGAGGTTGCAGAGAAATAGTTGACATTGTGCAGTGTTTATCTCTCAACTCGTACCTCCAAAATAGATTAACTCTCAATTTATTTGCGTGCACACACATTGGCTGCTGCAGTGACTTACTGAGAGTGACAATGCTTAGAATAATGTTATTGGTTGTAGGTGCTTGGGGAATTTTGAGGATTGAATATCACTGCAAGTTCTTGTTTTCTATAGCAGTGTCTCGATGTTACATAGAACCATGATGAAATGGCAATGTCGATTTACGTTGCTAACTCCAAACAAGAGATTGTAGGACACCTGCAAACTGGGTGAGTGGAGTGGGCAATGAAGATTGGCACCATGATTGAGAATGATAGAAACTAGACGCAGGAGGAGGCCATTTGGCCCTTCGAGCCTGCTCCACTATTCATCTTGATCATGGCTGATCATCGAATCCAAGATCCTGATCCCCCCTTCCTCCCATATCCCTGGATCCTTTAGCCCCAAGAGCTATCTCTAATTTCTTCTTGAAATCAGACAACATTTTGGCCTCAACTACTTTCTGTGGGAGTGAATTCCACACATTTACCAGCGTCTGGGTGAAGAAATTTCCCTTCACCTAAGTTCTAAAACGTTTACCTCTTATCCTCAAACTATGACCTCTCGTTCTGGACTCCCCTACCATCAGGAACATTCTTTTTGAATCTACCCTGTCTCAACCTGTTAGAATTTTATAAATTTCTACGAGGTCCCCTCTCACTCTTCTAAACTCCGGTGAATATAATCCTAACCGACTTAGTCTCTCCTCATATGACAGACCTGCCATCCCAGGAATCAGCCTGGTAAACCTTCGCTGTACTCCCTCTATAGCAAGGACATCCTTCCTCAGATCAGGACACCAAAACTGCACACAATGCTCCAGGTGTGGTCTCACCAATGCCCTATACAATTGCAACAAAACATCCCTATCCCTATACTCAAATCAAATCCTCTCGCTATGAAGGCCAACATACTATTTGCCTTCTTTACTGCCTGCTGTACCTGCGCACTTACTTTCAGCAACTGAATCATGAGGACACCAAGATCTCGTTGAGTATCCACCTCTCTCAATTTACACCCATTCAAGTAATAATCTGTCTTCATATTATTGCTACCAAAGTGGATAACCTCACATTTATCCACATTATACTGCATCTGCCATGCAGATTCCCTCTAATCCTGCTGCTCCCAATATTAACTTGCCTTTCTGATTCAGATTGAGTTCTGATAATACTGTTGGGGTCTGAGTGCAATCTTAGCCCCAGCTCTGTGTGTTGAAGCCTTTGTTTTCCGCCGTACCATCCTGGAGCTCAGGCGAGAAGAGGTCAAGGAAGGTATGTCATTTTTAATTTAAAAAATTCTTTACAGTGACCATCTGTATGCCACAAGGAAACCTTTGGCCAATTCTGGTCCTGGATGTCTCTCCTTCTTCCTCACCCATATTATTATCACTGAGGTTGGTCTCAAACTGGCACCTCTTAAAATCATTTTGAACTGCAAAGTGCTGGCTTGTGTTTATTGGCGACATCTTTTGGTTGGCATTTTGATTTATGATTATATAATTTTTTGATTGTTAGCTAGTGTGCACAAGGTGAACAATATTTGGGTGGCACGGTGGTTAGCACTGCTGCCTCACAGGCCAGGGACCCGGGTTCGATTGCCAGCTTGGGTCACTGTTTGTGTGGAGTTCGCACATTCTCCCTGTGTCTGCGTGGGTTTCCTCCGGGTGCTCCGGTTTCCTCCCACAGTCCAAAAATGTGTGGGTTAGGTGGGATTGGCCATGCTAAATTGACCCTTAGTGTCAGGGGGACTAGCTAGGGTAAATGCAAGGGGTTATGAGGATAGGGCCTGGGTGGGATTGTAGTTGGTGCAGATTCGAAGGACCGAATAGCCTCTTTCTGCACTGTAGGATTCTATGATTCTAATATTTGGTTATTGTGGGATGGGATTAATTGTTGTCTCAGGATATAACTAAATCGACATTGGAAATGGGACTCTGCTCAGTCGAGCGATAGCCCTGGATTGTCCAGCAGGGTAAAAGCTATTGCCACATGAGAGGAGCATACAGTTCACAGCTTTGACAAAGGGTCAAATGGACTCGCCTCATCAGCTCTTTTCTCTCCTTACAGATGCTGCCAGACCTGCTGAGAGTTTCCAGCGTTTCCTCTTTTGGACACAGTTCACAGTGTCTTCCGGCTACCAAATAAAATTTCTTCATTGAGTTTGAATGTTTTAAGAATCAGATGTAATGTTGTTGTGTTTTGGAGGATTATATTACTGTATTATTTAATAACTATGGACTCTTGATCAGGCCCATTTCCCTTTTCAGCAGTCCTGATGAAGTTGGCTGGTGCCTCAGTCCTGAGTGTCTGGGCTTGCAATGTGGGACAGGCAGAAACCTGGAGTTCAGGCCACAGCAGATCAACCCTGATGATATCGAATGCTGGAGCAGTCTTGAGGGGCTGAATGACTAACCCCTGATCCTATTTCTGGTGCTCTTGCACCTTTTGATTTTTACCTTGTCTACTTCTTATTTAGAAAACTATTCTTAATCATTGGAAATCTCACCAGGAAACTGTTCATGACAGTTGGTGGCCCACGGAGGTGGAAGTAATAACGGATGATTTATGGATACCGTGGTAACCTTCAGATCTTTCAGATACGCTGGGATCAGCAAATTCCAGAGGTGTGGAGCTCATGGCTTCTTCTTAGTAAGTTATTTATAGACTAACCAATGTGAATCTTCACCTTTTGAGACTGAAAAAAAGCACACTCCTCTCCACAACTCCAGCGTAAATTTATGCTTTCTTTTGACAGAGCTGCATATTCAATGCTCTTCACTATGTACATAGTCGATCTCTTATTTATAGCCTGGATTTTTTCAGCCCTGCTTCCAAAGTGTTCCTTTTTATCATTCTGAAAATCAATAAACTGTTAATGGATAAGGAAATAATTTAGATTGCAGCTCCAAGGTAAACTCTAACTAATCAAAACTTCCCAATCGGCTTGCTTTTCTTAGTTAGCACACATTTAAATTAAATATATGTAAGTATTTTGTGTCAGTTGTTGTCAAGTGAGGTTAAGATGTTTTTATTTGTTTTTTAAAAATTCAAAATGCCAAAAACATTACGATTGAAAAGCTAACGCCTCATTCGAGCAAATAGGTGCCTAATACAATTTTCTTTTGATTACAAGTAGGCTTACATTAACACTGCAATGAAGTTACTGTGAAAATCCCCTTGTTGCCACACTCCGGCGCCTGTCTGGGTACACTGAGGAGAATTTAGCATGGCCAGTGCACCTAACCAGCATGTCTTTCAGACTGTGAGAGGAAACCAGAGCACCCTGAGGAAACCCACGCAGACATGGGGAGAACGTGTAGATTCCACGCAGTCACCCAAGCTGGGAATTGAACCCAGGTCCCTGGTGCTGTGAGGCAGCAGTGCTAACCACTGTGCCACAATGCCAGGGGGAGGCAATGGCCTAGTGGTAATATCGCTAGACCATTAATCCAGAAACTCAGCTAAAGTTCTGGAGACCGGGTTCGAATCCTGCCGCAGCAGACGGTGGAATTTGAATTCAATAAAAATATAAAATATCTGGAATTAAGAATCTACTGATGACCATGAAACCATTGCCAATTGTTGGAAAAACCCATCTGGTTCACTGATGTCGTTTAGGGAAGGAAATCTGCCGTCCTTACCCGGTCTGGCCTACATGTGACTGCAGAGCCACAGCAATGTGGATGACTCTCAACTGCCGTTGGGCAAAAAGAGATGGGCAATAAATGCTGGGCAGCCAGCGACGCCCGTGTCCCATGAATGAATAAAAGAAATGCCGCCCTTGGTGTGCCACCGTGCTACCCAAAATGGTTTGAAACAAACAATTCTATGAACATAACATTGCTGACAATATCCCCAATCATTTGCAGTTTAGTATATGTCAGTGAATGGAATAGGGATGCATAAATGGTCTAACAATAATGGTACATCAATTAGTTATTGACCAATCACGGTACGGTATGGCGGCACGGTAGCACAGTGGTTAGCACTGCTGCTTCACAGCTCCAGGGACCTGGGTTCGATTCCCGCTTGGGTCACTGTCTGTGTGGAGTTTGCACATTCTCCTCAAGTCTGCGTGGGTTTCCTCCGGGTGCTCCGGTTTCCTCCCACAGTCCAAAGATGTGCGGGTTAGGTTGATTGGCCATGCTAAAATTGCCCCTTAGTGTCCTAAGATGCGTAGGTTAGAGGGATTAGTGGGTAAATGTGTAGGGATATGGGGGTAGGGCCTGGGTGGGATTGAGGTCGGTGCAGACTCGATGGGCCAGATGGCCTCATTTTGCACTGTAGGGTTTCTATGATTCTATGATTCTATGATCATGGGGAACATCTTTGTGAATCTATTAATCAGTTGGAATATTTCTTATACAGAAAAAGATTGCAAAATAACTTAGTCAAGAAGGCCATCGAAGTGAATACAAAAATGATTAAATGAATTTCAGAAGAAAGAAGAGATTAATGGAAATAGTGTAAACAGATTGGTAAAATTGAGATCATTCAAAGCTGAACCTGATCTGACTCGCCTTCAACTCAACGTGGACAAAATGGGAGCTCTTTTCTTCAGCTCTTGACAGTCTATATACATCTGACTGACTCCATCGGTTTCCGGGAATCTTATTCCACTGCCCCTCGTGGGTTTGAAAGTGGGGGAGGGGCAGTGTTCATAAAACCAGCCCTCAATCTTGCCCCTCTGATTGAATTCGAAGGTGTGGAATTTTGGTGCACTGCTCAATGCTGAGCTTCAGTTCCTGTCCATCACTGTGACTGCTCTTGTCCACAGATTGTTTAACCACTCCATCCACTCCCACTCCTTGCTGTTGTCAGACCTGAGTATACACCATCAACATCTTCAGACACCACTTTCCACCTCAATGTTGCAGGCTTTGAATTCTCAGTCAAAATGCTGTGGCCCCTCCTGAGTGTTCTTCTCCAGCTTCACGTTCTCACAGACACCTTTCACTCATTGTATTGGCAGTTCCAGGGGTAACTTGATGCATTCTGAACCTGTTTTATGCTCTGACACCGGTGGCAACATGTACCAATTTCTGCCTCTGTGCTTTCATCTGAAATACATGCACAATCTACGTATGCAACCCAGAATGGATTGTGTGAAAACAGTGGTGTTTGACCGATACACTGTGAAATCTCAATTTCACCAAAGTACTACAGCACAGACTAAAAAACTGTTTGCAAGCCTCTCCAAAGAATTCAATGAAAGCTCGCACTTAAAATTTGTTGAAGGAAAAACAAAGCAATGAATAACTTTGTGTTCCCAATTAACAAAATATTAGACCATTTATCTGTTCCGAATGGTGTCTCCTTCTGTGATGGGATATTGCACAGGGTAGCGATAGTGTTACTCTGGACTCTAATAATAGCATAATTTTCAGAAACCCTGAACCTGCTCCCCGCACCCACTGCTGAATTTAACACAACAGTCAACATGTCAAAACTGTGCCATTCTCTGTGATTAACAAGTCACCAACCATTTCTTGGAAGAGATGTGCAGGCACCACAGCACACATCTGGACCCAGGAACTAATTGGTGACATTCTTATTGAGGTGTGGACTCCCCACACAATACCCCTCAGAGTGGTAGCTCTGTAACATGTGGAAGATCATGGGTACAGGTCATCACTAATGGTTTGCTATCTACTGCATTGTTCTCTGTTGCTATCTAGTGCTACAGTATAGGAGTAGTGATGTCTTGCTTTCGATTTGATTTATTATTGTCACATGTATTAACATACAATGAAAAGTATTCTTTCTTGGGCGCTATACAGACAAAACATACCATTCATAGAGAAGGAAAGGAGAGGGTGCAGAATGCAGTGTTACAGTCATAGCTAGGATGTAGAGAAAGATTAACTTAATGCAAGATAAGTCCATTCAAAAGTTTGACAGCAGCAGGGAAGAAGCTGTTCTTGAGTCGGTTGGTATGTGACCTCAGGCTTTTGTATCTTTTTCCCGAAGGGAGAAGGTGGAAGAGAGAATGTCCGGGGTGCGTGGGGTCCTTAATTATGCTGGCTGCTTTGCCGAGGCAGCAGGAAGTGTAGACAGAGTCAATGGATGGGAGGCTGGTTTGCATGATGGACTGGGCTACATTCACGACCTTTTGTAGTTCCTTGCGGTCTTGGGCAGAGCAGGTGCCCAGACCAAGCTGTGATACAACCAGAAATGCTGTAGTTATACAGGGCCTTGGTGATGCCACACCTTGAAGAATGTGTGCAGTTTTGGTCTCGTAGTCTGAGGAAGGACATTCTTACCATTGAGGGAGTCCAGTGAAGGTTCACCACGTCCCCCCCCCGCCCCCCCCCCCCCCCCCCCCCACCTCCCACCCCCCCAAACTCCCTCCCCACCACCGATCTGAGTTTGAGAGCTGCCGGAAACTCGGAACTTGCCTCCTCAGAAGCTGGAGTGCCCGAATCGGACCTTTGTAGACCATGTCTGTTTCGTGCTGAATCTGGATGGGCGAACGGGGTGGTAAAGGGGGAAGTGCCGGTAAGTTTGGGCGGGCAGCCCATTCAGTCAATTTAAATACATGCAAATACATTTAAATTGATGTCACGCCCGTTTCAGGCACGGTCCCGATCGCGGCCATTTTCGGCAATTGGTAAAGGGGGAACGGGTGCAGAGATAGGCGCGGATCACGCTACTCACCTCACACCCGACGTTACCAAGTTTTCGTGCCCGAAAGCGGGCACAACATGATGGTAGAATCGGGTCCTGTGTCTCTGTAATTTTGGATTTAACAGTGTTTTATTAATTGATTCATTGCAGCTGAACAAGACATTCGCTATAATGAGGTTTGAATGTTAAGTTTGGATATTAGTCTGCTTGAACCATAAACAATCTTAGAACTCAGAACAAAAATGTCAGTTTTTTCCATTTGTACCAAGATGGCCAGACACATTCAGCAGATGCACGGGTGCAACTGTATCGCGTAACTGTGCTTTCAGAGAGGAAGGAGAATTGTCTTCATTCCTTTCTTAATAAACAAATGTTTGCAGGAAAGATGACATTTATTTATTGGACACGGGTTGGCAGATTGACCTTTGCAATCTGAGTTCAAACCCATCCCAGCGCTCAGTATGATTCCAATCAACAATCCAGCAAGTGGCACGGCCAACCTCCCAGTCTGATTCAAACATCAGCGTGACAGCGGTGGGAAATGGAACTGTCACTCGATTACATTGCACATATTTTGTTAGTCAGAATGAATGTATATTACTGAGGAAAGCTGAAAGGACCTTCACCTTGTATTTAATCCATGCTACATTGGATTTGCTCTACATCTGATCTTTTGTACCAGATTCTTGAAATGTTCCAATCTTGGCACAGATGTATATATTGGAGATAAGTTAATAAAACTGAAATGTTTTATATTAAACCTAAATTAAGAAAAATACAAAAGACAAACTCCACCCTCTTTTCCTTCTTGACAACTGTTCTAGAAAAAGACAGCGGTTCTTTGGGGAGTTGAGCACAATTTTATTCACAGAATCCTATAGAATGCCAACAGTGCAAAAGGAGGCCATTCGGCCCATCAGGTCTACACTGACTCTCTGTAAGAGCATCTTACCGAGGCCCACCCCCGCTCCCCGCAACAATCTCCACCCTCCCCCGGATTGATGACTTGCAAGCGGAATGTGGAAAAGCGTAAATAAAACTGCAGAATAAAAATTTTTAAATTATGAGTAACTTTTCTTCAGGATATTTCTGAGTTTTATTATTTTACAAATGAATTAATACTTACTTTAGTGAGCTGTGAAGAGTAGAGTTTAGCATGGCACCATGACAATAACAAGGACATGTATGCATTGACATCCACCTTAGGCAAGTAAAATGTAAGGCAGATTAAAGTTTGGAATGGGAATAGTACCAGCAGCAACAGGAAGCAAAATGTCATTAACTCGAGGGTGGAATTATGAGCTCGTGTTAGCCACCAGTGTAAAAAATGGGCACGGTCTCCTGACTCTTCATGTCGGTGGGATATTCTGGTCCCATCATTGGTGCTCCCCCCACCGTGTGTTTCCCGGCAGCAGTGTGTGGAATCAACGGGAACTCCCATTGACACCGGAGGGACCAGAAGATCTCACAGGTGGCCAATTGTGTGCCACCTCCCACCACCGAGAAAGACACTGTGGGGAGGCTGGAGAATCCCAACCAATATTCCGAATCCGGTGTCTGACTCTCGTTTGGAATTCAGAATTTATTTTTCCTGTCAAAATACTAAAGTCAAACTAACAACCGTTTGATGCAGCGAATCATGATGGTTATCATTTTGCTGGCTTTTCTGTTTTTGGCTGAATACAATCCAGCAGTGTGTAGGTTCGGTGGATTGGCTATGGTAAATACACAGGGTTACGGGGTTGGGGAGGGGTGGGGTGAGGGGGTTGTAGGGGAGGACAGGCAGGGTAGGCCTGAGCAATGATGCTCTTTCGGAGAGTCGGTACAGTCTCAGTGGGCCGATTGGCTTCCTCCTGCACTGTAGAGATTCTATGGTTCCACAGTCCTTTAAGTAGCAAAGAGGAAATGACGAGGCCAGATTGAAGTCTCAATCTACAAAACTGGTTTCGCTGATATTTAGTGCAGAATGTCTGTCACCTTGATAAGCATTGAAACCAATACAAGTAATAATGCCTAGAGGATTGAGAAGGCACAAATTGACAATTAAATTAGCTGTGAGCATTCATTGAACAAGCACATGATGTTTCGATGGATAACAATTGATTTAATGACATCTTCTAAAAGCTATCAACTTAAGAGGAGTAAACAAATCATTGGTGAGAATTCGGAGCACCATTAAACACACATCATCCTTGGCACTTGCTTCTGAACTTTGGAAACACATTATGAGATATTCTGCGACATGGTGTCAAGACTTTATTTACCTACTCGATCAATGTTGTGAGGGTTCCCAATTCGACCACCCTTTCAGGCAGTGAGTTCCCCATTCCCACCACCCTCTGGGTGAAAATGTTTCTCCTCAAATCCCCCCTAAGTCTCCTATCCCTGCCCTTAAATCTCTGCCCCCTGGTTATTGACCCCTCTAATAAGGGGTTTCTTCATATCTACCCTATCTCTGTCCCTCATAATTTGTAGCATGCAACTAGCAGTAAGTTAAGTAGCTGTAAGTTTACTGGGGTTTAGAAGAGTGAGAGGGGAATCTCATAAAAACTTATAAAATTCTAACAGGGTTAGACAGGGTAGATTCAGAAAGAATGTTCCCGATGGGGGAGTCCAGAACTAGGGGTTATAGTTAATTTTTTTAAAGTTTATTTATTAGTCACAAGTAAGGCTTACATTAACATTGCAATGAAGTTACTGTGAAATTCACCTAGTCGCCACTCTCCGGCACCTGTTCAGTTCAATGCACCTAATCAGCACGTCTTTCAGACTGTGGGAGGAAACCAGAGCACCCAGAGGAAACCCACGCAGACACGGGGAGAATGTGCAAACTCCAGTGACCCAAGCCAGGAATCGAACCCGGGTCCCTGGCACTGTGAAGCAGCAGTGCTAACCACTGTGCCACCGCGCTGCCCCGCTTATAGCTTGAGGATAAGGGATAAACCCTTTAGAATTGAAGTGAGGAGAAATTTCTTCACCCAGAGGGTGGTAAATGTGTGGAATTCACTCCCACAGAAGGTAGTTGAGGCCAAAACTTGATTTCAAGAAGAAATTAGATTTAGCCCTCAGGGGTAAAGGGATCAAGGGATATGGGGGAAAAAGAGGATCAGGATTTTGCATTTGATGATCAGCCATGACCAAAATGAATGGCGGAGCAGCTCGAAGGGCTTCTAGTTTCTGTGTAAATCTGATCAGTTCCCCTTCAGCCTTCTTTGCTCCAAGGGAAACAACCCCAGCCTGTTCAATCTCTCTTCTTGCTGAAATGCTCCATCCCAGGCAGCATCCTGGTGAATCTCCTCTGCACCCCCTCCAGTGCAATCACATCCTTCCTAGAGTGTGCCAACCAGAACTGCACACAATACTCCAGCTGTGGCCTCACTGGTGTTTTATACAGCTCCATCATATCCTCCCTGCTCTTATATTCCATGCCTCGCTAATAAAGGCAAGTATCCCACATGTCTTCTTAACCATCTTATCTACCTGTCCGGTTGTCTTCAGGGATCTATGTCCACCAAGGTCCCTCTGGCCCTCTGTCCTAGCATCCTATCATCCATTGTGTATTCCCTTGCTTTGTTAGTCCTCCCAAAATGCATGACCTCTCACTTTTCAGGGTTAAATTCCATTTGCCATTGTTCTGCCCGTCTAACCAGCCCGTCAGTTTCACCCTGTAATCTAAGGCTTTCCTCCTCGCTATTTACCACACTGCCAATTTTTGTGTCATCTACGAACTTTCCCATCTAGATCATTAATGTACACTACAAATAGCCAGGGACCCAGCACTGATTCCTGCTGTACATAACCAGACACAGGCTTCCAGTCTCAAAAACAACCTTCAACCTCTGCCTCCTACCACTAAACAAATTTTGGATTTAATTTGTCAAATTTCCCTGGATTCCATGAGTTCTTACCTCCTTGACCAATCTCCCATGTGGCACCTTGTTAAAAGATTACTGCAGTCCATTCAGTATCCACCTCTCTCAATTTACACCTATTCAAATAATAATCTGCCTTCCTATTATTGCGACCAAAGTGGATAACCTCCCATTATACTGCATATGCCCACTCACTCAGCCTGTCCAAATTACACTGAAGCACCTCTGCATCCTCCTCGCAGCCTTACTCATCCAAGAACTCTGTAAATGAGTGTGCACAGACAAGGCACAGACAATATTGGCATTGAATGGAATTTTAATCTGCAGGAAGGGGTGGTTTGGTTTGGGGAGAAAGTTTCTATGCTACAAATCTCTAAATCTGTACCCAATCCACTTTGAGATTTGCATAGAAATCATAGAAACCCTACAGTACAGAAAGAGACCATTCGGCCCATCGAGTCTGCACCGACCACAATCCCACCCAGGCCCTACCCCCATATCCCTACATATTTTACCCACTAATCCCTCTAACCTACTCATCTCAGGACACTAAGGGGCAATTTTTTTAGCATGGCCAATCAACCTAACCCGCACATCTTTGGACTGTGGGAGGAAACCGGAGCACCCGGAGGAAACCCACGCAGACACGAGGAGAATGTGCAAACTCCACACAGACAGTGACCCAAGCCGGGAATCGAACCCAGGTCCCTGGAGCTGTGAAGCAGCAGTGCTAACCACTGTGCTACCATGCCGCCCCATTTTGATTTCAATGGAGGAAGTGTGAAGGGCTGGTGACCAACATGGAGGTGGGGTAATTATTTAAATATTATAATGAGGGTGCAGTAATGATGGATTAATGACCAGGTTACATTTAATCCATCAATGAAACTAAACCGTGGACTTCTCGACCTAGCCAGGGATTATCTTTCTGAATTCAGCAGCTGGCAATGTGTTCGTTGAATTTGAGTTCTTTCTACATAATTGAAGGTGGCTGGTTGACATTCAGACACTGTTTCATTTCCATGAGGTATTTTATATTTATCTTCCATTAAAAGAAATTTGAAAAAAAGATTTTTTTAATGAATTTTTTAAAAAACGAGGAAACCCACGCAGTCACGGGGAGAATGTGCAGACTCCGCACAGACAGTGACCAAAGCCGGGAATTGAATACATGTGTACAATGGTGTATTATTTGTGATCCATCAGAGCTAGTTTCTGGACTGGACTCATGCTTCCTTCATTAAAAAACCTTTTTAAAAATGTTTTAATGTGGGGCGGCAGTGCGGTGGCACAGTGGTCAGCACTGCTGCCTCACAGCGCCAGGGACCCGGGTTCAATTCCCAGCTTGGATCACTGCCTGTGTGGAGTTTGCACGTTCTCCTGTGTCTGCATGAGTTTCCTCCGGGTGCTCCGGTTTCCTCCCACAGTCCAAAGATGTGCTGGTTAGGGTGCATTGACCCGAACAGGTGCCTGAGTGTGGCGACTAGAGGAATTTCACAGTAATTTCATTGCAGCGTTAATGTAAGCCTTACTTGTGACACTGATAAATAAACTTTAAAAGAGGAGCGGTCATGTGGATATGCACAGTGTACATCAGTAACTGGCTGATACAGAAACATTCCCTGATGAACCTGGGTTAGGTGGCAGGGGAAGCTGCGGCTCAGAGCATTCTGAACTTGTAATGTTGAATCCCACAGAATCTCTATAGTGCAGAAGGAGGCCACTCGGCCCATCTAGTTTGCATCAACTCTCCGAAAGAGTATCTTACCCAGGCCCATTCCCCCCACCCATTCCTGTATCCCCACACATTTACCCTGGCCAATCCACCTCAACCTCACATCTTTGGACTATGGGAGGAAACCGGAGCACCCGGAGGAAACCCATGCAGACATGGGGAGAACATGCAAACTTCACACAGACAGTGACCCGAGGTTGGAATTGAAGATGTGTGTACAATGGTGTATTATTTGTGATCCATCTGAGCTATTTTCTGGACTGGATTCATACATCCTTTATTAAAAAAATCTTTTTTTAACTTTTATTCTTTCATGGGACATGGGTGTAGCTCGTGATGTCGGCCCATCCTGAGTTTCCCTTGAGAAGGTGGTGGTGAGCTGCCTTCTGGAACAGCTGCAGTCTGTGTGCTATAGGTAGACCCACAGTGCTGTGAGGGAGGGAGGTCCGGGACACGGCCCAGCAACCGTGAAGGAACGGTGATATATTTCCAAATCAGGATGTGTTTGCAGATGCTGATGTGCCCATATGTCTGTTGCCTTTGTTCTTCGAGGTGGTAGAGGTTGTGAGTTTGGAAGATGCAGTTGAGGGAGCCTTGGTGAGTTGCTGCGCTGCATGCCAGTGGTGGAGGGAGTGGATGTTTGTGGATGTGGTGCCAATCAAGCGGGCAGCCTTGTCCTGGATGGTGTCGAGCTTCTTGAGTGTTGTTGGTGCTACACCCATCCAGGCAAGTGGGGAATATTCCATCGCACCCCTGAGGATATGCTTCAGTTGTACTGAGCACTAGTGAGGCCACATCTGGAGGACTGTGTGCAGTATTGGTCACCTCATTTAAGGAAGAATGTAAATGCATGAGAAGCGGTTCAGAAAAGGTTTACCAAACTAATACCAGGAATGGACGGTTTGTCTTATGGCTCAGTTTGTATCTGCTGGAGTTTAGACAAGTAAGAGGAGACTTGACTGAAACATATAAGATCCTGAGGGGAAAAAAGCAAATTACTGCGGATGCTGGAATCCGAAACCAAAAGAGAAAATGCTGGAAAATCTCAGCAGATCTGGCAGCACCTATAAGGAGAGAAAAGAGCTGACGTTTCGAATCCAAATGACCCTTTGTCAAAGCTAAAAGGCACAGAAAGTGGGAGATATTTATACTGCTGGGGGAGGGAATGAAAGATGAGTCACAAGCTCAGAAACAAGGGGAAAGGTTGCTAATGGCAGCCCACAGAGAGAATATAGGGTGTGAATGGCCAAACGGCAGAGAAACTAAAATCAGAGGGTAAACTGTGACAGATGAAGATGTTGGTGGAGGGGTGGGGGGAGTGGGGGGAATGGATGGGACAGAGGTAACATTTAGAAAAGGATCCTGAGGGGTCTTGACAGGGTGGATATGGAAAGTATGTTTCCTCTTGTGGAACAATCTACAACTGGAGGTTACTGCTTAAAAATAAGGGGTCGTCCATTTGAGACAGAGATGAGAATTTATTTTCACTCAGAGGGCTGTGAGTCTCTGGAACTCTGTTCCTGAAAAGGCGGTGGAAACAGAGTCAGTGAATATGTTTATGGCAGAACTGGATAGATTCTTGATCAACAAGGGGGTGTAAGGTTATTGGGGGTGAAAGGTTATTGGGGGTAGGCAGGAGTTTGCAATCAGATCAGCCACGATCCTATTGGTGCAGCAGGCTCAAAGGGCTGAATGGCCTATACTCTACTCCTAATTTATATGCCCATGGGCCCGATTTTACCAAACTTTCGCGCCCGTTTTTGGGCGCGAAATCGTGGTAAAGTTGGGCGTCGGGCCTAAAACGTGGTCCAGACCCGACCCAAGGACAATCGCGCCTTTACCAACGGCCGATCCGGGCGCCAATCCGGCGCGCACCTGAATCGACCAGCGGGCTGATTTGCATGCATTTAAATCGGCATAATGAAGCCCACGCCCAACTTTACCATCAATTCCCCCTTTACCAGTGTTCGGCCCAATTCGCGTCCGCGCCTTTACCGACCTGATAAATAAAAGTCCAACTTGTACTTGTATTCGGCAGGGGAATCGCCGAGACCCACCCTTCGCGGACACCCCTCTAACCACCCCAGCAGACCCCCCTGCCCTGGGATCAGGCCCCTCTGGGAGGCAGGCCCTCCCGGCAGAGCACACCCCTAACCTACCTCGATCGTGGTCTCCCTCCACCATCCTTCCCGCTCACCTTCAGTCCTTCGACAGCCTGCAGCACGTTGCTCGAAACTGACTTCGAGCCACGGCTGAAGGGACCGGGCTTCACACAGGTCCGCTGGCGTCTGCCGGAGGAGGGGGGGGGGGGGGGGCCCAGTTGGAACTCTGGTGGGGGGTGGGGGGAATGAGGAGAGGAGAGGGGGCGGGCCCACATCGCCCTCTTGGGGGGGAGGGGTGGGGGGGGAGGGGGGGTGACTTATCATCCCCTTTGGCGGGGGGGGGAGGGGGCGGTGTGACGGATCATCCCCGGCAGGGGGGGGGTGGGAGGGGAGTGGGTGTGACGTATCATCCCCTGGGGAGGGGTGGAGGTGGAGAGGGGGTGTGATGGATCATTCACTGGGGGGAGTGGGGGGGGTGACGGATCATTCACTGGGGGGAGTGGGGGGGGGTGACGGATCATTCACTGGTTCACTACCAGCCACAGCCATCTCTCCCGCTCTCTTGCCCCTGGAGGGAAGAGGAATCTGTGGCTGGTAGTGAACCAGTGATGGTGCCAGGAGGGATCGGCCGCAGACAGGCAGCGGAACCCCCCCGACCAGAGGATGATCCGTCACACCCCCCCCCCCCCCCCAGGGAATGAGGCATCACACTCCCTCTCCACCCCACCCCCCCCCCCCCCCCCCCCCCAGGGAATGAGACAAGACGTCACACCCCCTCTCCCCCCCCCGAGGGAATGATAAGTCACACCCTCTCCCCCCGTCCCACCCCACCCTCCCTCCCCCCTCCCCCCCACCCCGACCAGAGGATGAATGGCAGAGAGGCTCTCTCCGCTCTCTGCTTTTTGTTTTGCGCCCGGGCGCGTTCTGTCAGATTCTTCCCGAACTGCGCATGCGCAGGTCGGTGCTCCGACAGATGCAAATGCGCTCGGCCCCTCCCACTAGACCTGCGCCGAAAAAAGGCGTATGGGGGCGCTGGAGCGCGGCTGCCGGGCGCGGGTCTGATTTACGGCCGCACCCGGCACTTAGAGCCGATTTGGTAAAATCGGCCCCATAGTGTGTGTTCATTTGACTTGTGCCTTGTGGACGGTGGACAGGCTTTGGGGAGTCAGGAGGTGAGGATTCCCAGCCTCTGACCTGCGCCTGTAGCCTTCTCCTTGTCTCCTAACAGAGAAGCCATGCACCCAATCACAAATGTGTTCAATGCTTTATTTTTATTTCGAGTTGTTACTCTGGGTCATCGTTAGTTTCCGGAGTAAGAAGAGATTCAGAGCAGGGGAGTCATACAGCGCTCCACCAGTATCATAAATTTCAATAGTAATGAGAAGTTGCAAAGCACCAGACAGAAAACAAACCTTTTAACAAATAGAACTGTAGATCAGCAACTCAGAAGAACCAGGACCAAAGTCACCAATATGTGGTCATTTGTAAAATGTAACTTTGGTTGTAATTTCAAGAGGATTTTTAATATCAGAGGAATAAACTAGAACAGTTTTATTGATGTTGTCCAAAGGGAAATTGGATGGTTTAAATCGATACAGCTCATCCACATCAGGGTTAATTTTTCCTCTGATTCTTTGATTCAATTCAGACATTTACAACCAGCCAGAAAGAGGTTTAGACACCATGGATAAAACTCAGCAAAATGTATTAAACTTATTACCTTATTAAATTAAAGAAATGGTAATCACTTGAGGAGCTGGCTGAAAGATGACACAGAGCGACCCATCAGAAATCTAAGTAACGTACTGGGCTTATTAGTTTTGCAAGTTTATCATCAGCTTTAGAGTGCCGCTCATTGTAATGCATTTGTCTGGGAAAGTGGCAATGCCGATTTCAATTAGCTCCAGGGTTTGGTGGGGTAGAAATCGATTGACAATGAGTCAGATTTACAGGCACAAAATTCAATCCCCTCTGAGATTCCTGCATACCAAATTAGCAGCTGGCAACTTCCAATCCCGGTGCACCCTCATGCATACTTGTCAAGTGTTCTCTCTCCAATTTCTAAACCAGATTTCCATTATTTTGCCCCCGACCAGTTGATTGGACAAGGTTTCATCAAAAATAAACTCTGCTGAACTGTCACTCAGTCTCTAAGATTGTAAAGGGCAATGTTCCTGTAACTACATCACGAGCAGCTGGGAGGCAGAATGCAGCTCAATTCTGGACTCTATGGGTTTCACAATCAGTGATCTAGCCAATCTCACCATTTCACAGCAATAACAATGAGCTGGATCGCAATAGCTGCCTCCTTGTGTTCTTAAAGTCTTTCCAGAGAAACACCAATTGATGAAGCCTAAATGGAGTTTTGGTTATCTGTTCACAACTATACAGCATCATTTACCCATGAATGCCCAGAAGAAATGTATAGGAATGATCATTTCATGGAGATGTTAGAATAAAATAAATCATTACTCACTACCCTGAAGCCAGCAAGAGAGAAGATTGATGAAATGACCAGGGCAGAATTTTGGAATACATCAAGGTATCCTGTATAGACTCCCTCCTGCAAAAAAATTATTTTGCTGGACATGTAAGTTGATAACAATGAAGTCCTTATACACCTATGACTGTGCGGCCAAATTCCCCTCCAATGCAATTTTCAAGTTTGCTGACGACACCATTGTAGTGGGTCGGATCTCAAACAATGATGAGACAGAGTACAAGAATGAGATAGAAATTTGGTGAACTGGTGCGGCAACAATAATCTCTCTCTTAATGTCAACAAAATGAAGGAGATTGTCATTGACTTCAGGAAGCGTAAAGGAGAACATGCCCCTGTCTACATCAATAGGGACAAAGTAGAAAGGGTCGAGAACTTCATGTTTTTAGGTGTCCAGATCACTAACAACCTGTCCTGGTCCCCCCCATGCTGACACTATAATTAAGAAAGCCCACCAACGGCTCTAGTTTCTCAGAAAACTAAGGAAATTTGGCATGTCAGCTACGACTCTCACCAACTTTTACAGATGCACCATAGAAAGCATTCTTTCTGGTTGTATCACAGCCTGGTATGGCTCCTGCTCTGTCCAAGACCGCAAGGAACTACAAAAGGTCGTGAATGTAGCCCAGTCCATCACACAAACCAGCCTCCCATCCATTGACTCTGTCTACACTTCCCGCTGCCTCGGCAAAGCAGCCGGCATAATTAAGGACCCCACGCACCCCGGACATTCTCTCTTCCACCTTCTTCCTTTGGGAAAAAGATACAAAAATCTGAGGTCACGTACCAACCGACTCAAGAACAGCTTCTTCCCTGCTGCTGTCAGAATTTTGAATGGACTTACCTTGCATTAAGTTGATCTTTCTCTACACCCTAGCTGTGACCGTAACTCTACATTCTGCACTCTCTCCTTTCCTTCTCTATGAACAGCATGCTTTGTCTGTATCGTGCGCAAGAAACAATACTTTTCACTGTATGTTTACACATGTGACATCAATAAATCAAATCAAAATCAGAGCAACAGGATCTCTGGAACCACAGTCAATAATGGGACAGACCCGATATGGTAGAATTTTCAAGGGCCCATGGAGCTGGAGACAGGGGAAGAGGGGATCCCAAAAACAGGATAGATGTCCGATTGGGCTGGCTGCACAATACATCCCCCCCTCCACAGGATTCTACAGGAGGTAGGGTGATGGTCAGACTGCTTACCCATGACAAATGGTAAATGAAGCCCTTTGAATGCTTACTTCCAGGTGATTAGCTCATGCAGTCTGGATCTTCTGGCCGGCAGATCTACCAGGGTACCCATTGAGCTAGGAGGCTTCAGTGGAATGGTAGCAGCCTCCCAGTGGCAGCAATTCAGGCCAAAGATGACATCCATTGGGAAAACCACCACACGAATAGATAGCCACAATGCACTGCTGCCTGTTACTGTCGGGGGCTTTCCCCCTCCTGTCAGATGGCCCCAACCCTTTTAACCTTTCTCATATCCCCCAGCAACCTGGAATGGAGGTGTCCTGAGGTCTCCCAATGAAAAGGTGGAATTGGGTAGATCATTGATGATGAGCACAGATGTAAACCAATGAGTAAAGTTCCCGAGTACTAGCGATTGAGATGAGCTGAAGTTGAGTTTGTAAAGATATAAAAGAACTGTAAAAACTGCTAGAGGGAAAATAACCAGTGTGTGGTCCCTTTAAAAGCTGTTTTTGAGTTCTGTGCTAAATTGCAGAGTACACACAATCTCCAGGTTACAACATTTGTTTCAAAAGGACCAAACATCAGGGTTGCCTTGGTAACAGGCTTTTGCATTCTGCCAGCCTATCAGTTTAAAAAGGACAATCGACTATTAAGAGCCTATCAGATTTGAAATTGATAGTGTTGACAGCATCAAACCAATCCTGGGGTAAGAAAATTGTGAGGTCATCGCAGGTACAAACACCAAAACAACCGCCATTTCAAGGGAGAACATCTCCAGAGGCCAGGGCAGTCAGTCAAAATGCCAGCATTTCTTTCTGGAGCAGCTCTCCACCCCTGCCAGTTTAAATATCTTCAGAGAATTATCCCGCTATCCAATAGAGGAATATTAAGTTGGAAAGACTTTACAGACAGCAGACAACTGCAGAAGAACTCCAAAAGCTTCCAAATTCCATCAAGCCTGGTTGTCTCATTTCTTTGAGAGTGACTAAAATTCTGTTATTACTGTTTTGGTAATGAATGTTCCTTGTATTATTTGAATAGCATTTCAGTCGAACCATACCTTAATTAATAAGTTACTCATTTAGTTAAAGTTCCTGATTATTGAAACAAAATACCTTGTTAATTATTCACTTAAAGCGAATGTCAAGCCTTTATATTAATGAACCACTAAACGTTAATTAAGAACGGTTAACACCTTCCCAAATAATTATAGCAGATTACAATGCAGGGTAAAGGTGATTAACCTCTGTGTTGTAACAGCTGTTATGGGAACATAATGCTTGGGGAGTCGGTTTAGCTCAGTTGGCTGGATAACCAGCTAATGGCACGGGTTCAATTCACATACCTGTTGAGGTTATTCATGAAGGCCCCACCTTCTCAACTTGCCCCTCACCTGTGGTGTGGTGATCCTCAGGTTAAATCACCACCAGTCAGCTCTCCCCCTCAAAGGGAAGACCAGCTTATGGTCACCTGGGACCTATGAGAACATCAATTTTCAGTTTTAGAAATGGGATGACATCTGTGCAGGGATGCTTTACTCCAACAATACCCACCTCTGACGAGCTGCCATTCTTAAATGGATGAGACTCCCAGAGGCGGGCAATTAACTAGCCTCCTTGAAAATCTCCCTCAAAGTCTCGCTGTCAGTACATCGAGATTCCCCATCTGGAGTTCCGGTAGCCGACAGAATTAAAAATTGATAATGAAAATCCTGCCCTGGGAGTTAATGAGATGAAAGAATTCAGGAATTAGTCAAGTCAGAGCATGAGAAGGAGGCTGAATTGGACTTGCATGTTTCCAATGTCAAATCAGAGATAGAAAAAAGTAAAGAGAGGGAAAGAAAAATTGGATTGAGAAAGTAAAAAACAAGAATCATCGTTAAAAAGGAAGAAGAAAGTTGAATATTTACAATTTGACATTTTGAAAATCTGCAGCAGTAAATCATGCTGAAAGAATGAGATTCTGCAAATTTAATTCTTCACTTTCTGGACAGAAGAGATTGATAGGCAGTGATTAACAATTGTTCAAAGGGTAACAATGCTGTTCGATGCTAGTCTTAGCTTTCTGTGCTGCATTTAATGGTCAATTAATATTCAAATGCCGCAATTTCATGAAACTCATGCTGGTGTTTTCGTGAAACTCGTGTTAGTGCAGCAAAAATCCACCAGCAACTTGTGCTCATTCACAGTTTCTGGGATGTCTGTCTCTTCCTCACCGCGAACTGCTAATCAGTAAGGATAGGAAACAACACCTCCTCCACGATCATCCTCAACACCGGTACCCCACAAGGCTGTGTTCTCAGCCCCCGACTATACTCCTTATACACCGATGACTGTGCGGCCAAATTCCTCTCCAACTCAATTTTCAAGTTTGCTGACGACACCACCGTAGTGGGTCGGATCTCAAACAATGACGAGACAGAGGACAGGAATGAGATAGAGAATCTAGTGAACTGGTGAGGCAACAATACAAAGAACAAAGAACAGTACAGCACAGGAAACAGGCCCTTCGGCCCTCCAAGCCTGTGCCGCTCATTGATCCAACTAGACCATTAGTTTGTATCCCTCCATTCCCAGACTGCTCATGTGACTATCCAGGTAAGTCTTAAACGATGTCAGCGTGTCTGCCTCCACCACCCTACTTGGCAGCGCATTCCAGGCCCCCACCACCCACTGTGTAAAAAACGCCCCTCTGATATCTGAGTTATACCTCGCCCCTCTCACCTTGAGCCCGTGACCCCTCGTGATCGTCACCTCCGACCTGGGAAAAAGCTTCCCACTGTTCACCCTATCTATACCCTTCATAATTTTGTACACCTCTATTAGGTCTCCCCTCATTCTTCGTCTTTCCAGGGAGAACAAGTCCAGTTTATCCAATCTCTCCTCATAGCTAAGACCCTCCGACAACATCCTCATAAACCTGCTCTGAACTCTCTCCAAAACCTCCATGTCCTTCTGGTAGTGCGGCGACCAGAACTGGACGCAGTATTCCAAATGTGGCCGAACCAGCGTTCTATACAGCTGCAACATCAGACTCCAGCTTTTATACTCTATACGCCGTCCTATAAAGGCAAGCATACCATATGCCTTCTTCACCACCTTCTCCACCTGTGCTGCCACCTTCAAGGATTTGTGGACTTGCACATCTAGGTCCCTCTGTGATTCTATACTCTTGATGGCTCTGCCATTTATTGTATAACTCCCCCCTACATTAGTTCTTCCAAAATGCATCACTTTGCATTTATCTGGATTAAATTCCATCTGCCACTTCTCCGCCCAATTTTCCAAACTATCTATATCCTGCTGTATTGTCCGACAATGTTCATCGCTATCCGCAAGTCCAGCCATCTTCGTGTCATCCGCAAACTTGCTGATAACACCAGTTACACCTTCTTCCAAATCATTTATATATATCACAAATAGCAGAGGTCCCAGTACAGAGCCCTGCGGAACACCACTGGTCATGATGTGGAGATGCCGGCGTTGGACTGGGGTAAACACAGTAAGAAGTTTAACAACACCAGGTTAAAGTCCAACAGGCTGTTGGACTTTAACCTGGTGTTGTTAAACTTCTTACTGTGAACACCACTGGTCACAGACCTCCAGCCGGAAAAAGACGCTTCGACTGTTATAGAACATAGAACATAGAACAATACAGCACAGAACAGGCCCTTCGGCCCACGATGTTGTGCCGAGCTTTATCTGAAACCAAGATCAAGCTATCCCACTCCCTATCATCCTGGTGTGCTCCATGTGCCTATCCAATAACCGCTTAAATGTTCCTAAAGTGTCTGACTCCACTATCACTGCAGGCAGTCCATTCCACACCCCAACCACTCTCTGCGTAAAGAACCTACCTCTGATATCCTTCCTATATCTCCCATCATGAACCCTATAGTTATGCCCCCTTGTGATAGCTCCATCCACCCGAGGAAATAGTCTTTGAACGTTCACTCTATCTATCCCCTTCATCATTTTATAAACCTCTATTAAGTCTCCCCTCAGCCTCCTCCGCTCCAGAGAGAACAGCCCTAGCTCCCTCAACCTTTCCTCATAAGACCTACCCTCCAACCCAGGCAGCATCCTGGTAAATCTCCTTTGCACTCTTTCCAGCGCTTCCACATCCTTCTTATAGTGAGGTGACCAGAACTGCACACAATATTCCAAATGTGGTCTCACCAAGGTCCTGTACAGTTGCAGCATAACCCCGCGGCTCTTAAACTCCAACCCCCTGTTAATAAAAGCTAACACACTATAGGCCTTCTTCACAGCTCTATCCACTTGACTGGCAACCTTTAGAGATCTGTGGATATGGACCCCAAGATCTCTCTGTTCCTCCACAGTCTTCAGAACCCTACCTTTGACCCTGTAATCCACATTTAAATTAGTCCTATCAAAATGAATCACCTCGCATTTATCAGGGTTAAACTCCAAATGCCATTTTTCAGCCCAGCTTTGCATCCTATCTATGTCTCTTTGCAGCCTACAACAGCCCTCCACCTCATCCACTACTCCACCAATCTTGGTGTCATCAGCAAATTTACTGATCCACCCTTCAGCCCCCCCCTCTAAGTCATTAATAAAAATCACAAAGAGCAGAGGACCAAGCACTGATCCCTGTGGCACTCCGCTAGCAACCTGCTTCCAGTCCGAAAATTTTCCATCCACCACCACCCTCTGTCTTCGATCAGATAGCTAGTTACCTATCCAATCGGCCAACGTTCCCTCTATCCCACACCTCCTTACTTTCATCATAAGCCGACCATGGGGGACCTTATCAAACGCCTTACTAAAATCCATGTATATGACATCAACTAAGAACATAAGAACATAAGAAATAGGAGCAGGAGTATGCCATCTAGCCCCTCGAGCCTGCCCCGCCATTCAATAAGATCATGGCTGATCTGACGTGGATCAGTACCACTTACCCGCCTGATCCCCATAACCCTTAATTCCCTTACCGATCAGGAATCCATCCATCCGCGCTTTAAACATATTCAGCGAGGTAGCCTCCACCACCTCAGTGGGCAGAGAATTCCAGAGATTCACCACCCTCTGGGAGAAGAAGTTCCTCCTCAACTGCCCTACCTTCATCAACACACTTAGCTACCTCCTCAAAAAATTCAATCAAATTTGTGAGGCACGACTTGCCCTTCACGAATCCGTGCTGACTATCCCGGATTAATCCGCATCTTTCTAAATGGTCGTAAATCCCATCCCTAAGGACCTTTTCCATCAATTTACCAACCACCGAAGTAAGACTAACCGGTCTATAATTACCAGGGTCATTTCTATTCCCTTTCTTAAACAGAGGAACAACATTCGCCACTCTCCAGTCCTCTGGCACCATCCCCGTGGACAGTGAGAACCCAAAGATCAAAGCCAAAGGCTCTGCAATTTCATCCCTTGCCTCCCAAAGAATCCTAGGATACATTTCATTAGGCCCAGGGGACTTATCGACCTTCAGTTTATTCAAAACTGCCAGTACATCCTCCCTCCGAACATCTATTTCCTCCAGCCTATTAGCCTGTAACACCTTCTCTTCCTCAAAAACATGGCCCCTCTCCTTGGTGAACACTGAAGAAAAGTATTCATTCATCACCTCGCATATCTCTGCTGACTCCATACACAAGTTCCCACTACTGTCCTAACCTCACCCTGGTCATTCTTTTATTCCTCACATAAGAGTAAAAAGCCTTGGGGTTTTCCTTGATCCGACCCGCCAAGGACTTCTCATGTCCCCTTCTCGCTCTCCTAAGCCTCTTTTTCAGGTCATTCCTTGCTAACTTGTAACCCTCAATCGAGCCATCTGAACCTTGTTTCCTCATCCCTACATAAGCTTCCCTCTTCCTTTTCACAAGACATTCCACCTCTTTCGTGAACCATGGATCCCTCACACGGCCATTTCCTCCCTGCCTGACAGGGACATACCTATCAAGGACACCCAGTATTTGTTCCTTGAAAAAGTTCCACTTTTCATTAGTTCCTTTCCCTGACAGTTTCTGTTCCCATCTTATGCCCCCTAATTCTTGCCTAATCGCATCATAATTACCTCTCCCCCAATTGTAAACTTTGCCCTGCCATACGGCCCTATCCCTCTCCATTGCAATAACAAAAGACACCGAATTGTGGTCACTATCTCCAAAGTGCTCTCCCACAACCAAATCTAACACTTGGCCCGGTTAATTTCCCAGTACCCTCTGTCTCCTGTGGCCAAGCCAGTTTTCTACCCATCTAGCCACCTCTCCTTTTATCCTGTGGTGAACCATAGATGGTTACCACTGTGGGTACTTGTACATATGTTACTCTTGTTACTGTTGGGGTTAGGGTTGGGGTGTTCCACCTGTTAGCATTGTTCTGTGGTACACTCCGTTTGGCTCCGCCTTCTTACAGGAGTATAAAGGTCACTGCTACTTCCTAGTAGCCCTTAGTCTGGGATAGTATTGTTAAGCAGTGTGCTCTATTCTTGTTGTGAATAAAAGCCTTTATTCCCGGGTACGTCCTAGCCTCCCGAGTGAATTAAACGCGCATCAATTTTATTCACAACAAAATACCGAAAATTTTGTTTGAAGAAAAATGGAGCAGATGCTGAAACCCGATCGGCTAACCTTGGATCCGCGTGCCGCTGGAGCGTCGAATACTTTCGACCATTGGTTGAAGTGTTTCGAGGATTACATCGACGCCTCGACAGCGGTCCAGTCCGACGCCGACAGATTGCGGGTCCTCCACGCCAGGGTGAGCGACACTGTGTATGCAACAATCCGTGATTCCCAAAATTACAAAGAGGCCATCGAATTACTCAAGAAGCTGTACCATAAACAGCCGAACGAAATTCATGCTCGTCACCTATTAGCCACTCGACGGCGGCAGCCCGGCGAAACTGCGGGACAGTACCTGCGCGAACTTCAACAGCTAGCCAGAGCCTGCAATTGCAAGGAGGTGTCGGCTACTCAATACACCAACGATCTTATCCGAGATGCGTTCGTGGCGGGAATCGGCTAATGCTATATTCACCTGCGGCTGCTAGAGCAGGGTAACTTGGACCTGGCTAAGACGGGAGAATTGGCCGATGCAATGGAAATGGCCTCCAGAAGTCTTGAAACCTACCCCACTGACCACGTGGGAACATCGTGGCAAGTACAGCCACTGCCTCAACTGTACTCGGCGGCTCCTCGGAACTGCGCGATAATGCTCTCAACTTCAGACCTGACGGCTGCGGCAGCTCCTAGAGGCCCACGGTGCTATTTCTGCGGATTGGCGAAGCACCCTCGTCAGAGATGTCCGGCCAGGACGGTGTTTTGCTCCGCCTGTGGGAAGAAAGGGCACTATGCAAAAGTGTGCCGAGCAAAGACCCCTTCCAAGCCCAGCAGTGCTGCGTGTGACTCCCCAGGATCCATCTCCTTGTCTCCGGCCTCGACGATGTCTTCAGCCACATGCGATTCACGGGCGCCGCCATTTCCTATGACGACGATGCAAGCCACGTGCGACCTGCGGGTGCCGCCGTTTTCAACATCATCGACCACGTGCGATTCGTGGGCGCAGCCATTTTGGTCGACACAGGCCGCAGAAGACCAGCAGGGGTCCTCGTCATCGGCTATCTCAGCTGCCTGCAGTTACACTCGGGATCCAACAGTGGCGTCAATCATCCTGGACAAGGCCAAGCCTCACAGACTCGACAAGTCCATGATGGACATAGAGGTAAACGGGCGCCTGGCGCATTACCTGTTTGACAGCGGGAGCACGGAGAGCTTTATCCATCCGGATACAGTGAAACGGTGTGCTCTCCGTGTGCAGACTGTCAGGCAGAGAATCTCCATGGCGTCGAGGTCCCGATCTGTTATCGTTCTTGGGAGCTGTGTGGTAACCTTAACGGTGCGGGGCACAGTTTACGAGAACTTCAGGCTCCTCGTGTTACCACACCTTCGCGCTCCGGTACTCCTGGGGCTAGACTTTATGGTCCACCTGAAGAGTGTGACCCTGCAGTACGATGGGCCACTCCCTCCACTTTCAGTGGGAGAACAGCAGCCTCCAAATTGTCCTGCGCACTCCACATGCAGTCTCTCGACACTCAAAATTACCCCGCCTTCCCTATTCGAAAATCTCGTGCCAGGCTGCAAGCCCATCGCGACTAAGAGCAGGCGTTACAGCGCTGAGGATCAGATCTTTATTCGATCTGAGGTTCAGCGGCTCCTCACGGAAGGGGTCATTCAACCTAGCACTAGCCCATGGAGAGCACAAGTCGTGGTGGTCAAGACTGGAGACAAGCCCCGGATGGTCATAGACTATCGTCAGACCATTAATAGGTACACGCAGCTGGACGCGTATCCTCTCCCGCGCATATCTGACATGGTCAACCAGATTGCGCAGTACCGGGTGTTCTCCACCATCGACTTGAAGTCAGCCTACCACCAGCTCCCCATTCGCCCAGAGGACCGCAAATACACGGCCTTTGAGGCGGATGGCCGTCTCTACCACTTTTTAAGAGTCCCTTTCGGCGTCACTAATGGGGTCTCGGTCTTCCAGCGTGAGATGGACCGAATGGTGGACCAAAACGGGCTATGGGCTACCTTCCTGTACCTGGACAACATCACTATCTGCGGCCATGACCAGCAGGACCACGACGCCAACCTCCAGAAGTTTTTACGCACTGCGACTCTCCTGAACCTGACCTATAACAAGGAGAAGTGCGTATTCAGCAAGAACCGCCTAGCAATCCTTGGATACGCGGTGGAAAACGGGGTCATCGGCCCCGATCCAGACCGTATGCGTCCCCTCCTTGAACTTCCCCTACCCACTAGCATCAAAGCACTGAGAAGATGCTTAGGCTTCTTCTCGTACTATGCACAGTGGGTCCCCAATTACGCGGACAAAGCCCATCCGCTCATAAAATCTACCTCTTTTCCCCTGACAGCAGAGGCTCGCCTAGCCTTTGAAGGGATAAAAGCCGACATCGCGAAAGCCACGATGCACGCTGTCGATGAGTCCATCCCCTTTCAGGTGGAGAGCGATGCATCTGATTTCGCCCTGGCCGCCACACTTAACCAGGCGGGCAGGCCCGTCGCCTTTTTCTCTCGCACCCTCCAAGGCCCTGAAATTCGGCATTCCTCTGTGGAGAAAGAGGCTCAGGCCATTGTGGAGGCCGTACGGCATTGGCGCCATTATTTGGCTGGCAAACGGTTTACCCTGCTCACGGACCAGCGGTCCGTGGCCTTCATGTTCAACAACAAGTTAAGGGGAAAAATTAAGAATGATAAAATCTTGAGGTGGAGAATCGAACTCTCCACCTACAACTATGATATCATGTACCGTCCGGGGAAGCTCAATGAGCCCTCAGATGCTCTGTCGCGTGGAACATGTGCCAGTGTGCAGGAGGACCAGCTACAGGCCCTCCACAATGATCTCTGCCATCCGGGGATCACTCGGCTCTTCCATTTTGTAAAGGCTCGGAATCTGCCCTCCATACTCCATAGAGGGTGTCAGGTTGATAACTCGAAGCTGCCAGGTATATGCAGAGTGCAAGCCGCACTTCTACCGGCCTGACAGGGCACACCTCATTAAGGCCACTCGCCCTTTTGAACGACTGAGTGTCGACTTCAAGGGCCCCCTTCCTTCGACAGATCGGAATGTGTATTTCCTCAAAGTGGTTGACGAATACTCCCGATTCCCCTTTGCCATCCCCTGTTCTGACATGTCCTCTGCCACGGTCATTAAGGCCCTGCGGAGTCTTTTTACCCTGTTCGGCTACCCCAGTTATATCCACAGTGATAGGGGTTCGTCGTTTATGAGCGACGATTTGAGGCAATACCTGCTCTCTAAAGGAATTGCCTCAAGTAGTACTACGAGTTATAACCCCAGGGGTAACGGACAGGTCGAGAGGGAAAACGCTACAGTCTGGAAGGCTGTTTTACTGGCGTTAAGGTCTAGGGGTCTTCCAGTCTCCCGTTGGCAAGAGGTACTTTCTGATGCGCTCCATTCAATCCGGTCCCTCCTGTGTACGGCAACCAACGCAATCCCACATGAGCGGATGTTTACCTTCCCTAGGAAGTCTTCCTCTGGGACCTCACTGCCGTCTTGGTTGACGTACTCAGGACCTGTCCTCCTGCGGTGGCATGTTAGGGCCCGCAAGTCCGACCCTTTGGTTGAACAGGTCCATCTCCTCCACGCCAACCCTCAATATGCCTATGTGGCATATCCTGACGGGCGAGAGGACACGGTCTCTATCAGAGATCTGGCGCCTGCAGGGGACCTGGAAACCCCCGTCGCTCCCGCACCCCTGGTTAGGATTCCTTTGCCTATTCTCTCCCCTCCTGACACGGCGCGGGCAGCATCGGGACCTCAACTTAATCCTCTTACTCCCGTGTACAGCTTGCCTGAGTCCAGGAGATTGTCGCCACCTCGAGGTCCACAGGCGTGTGAGGAACTGGAGGAGTCAGTGGACACCACCTCGGAGAGAGGGTCGTCACCACGGTCACCAGAACCGGCACTGGAGCCAGTGCTGCGGAGGTCGCAGAGACGGTGCGGACCTCCGATACGGCTGAACTTGTGAACAGATGGACAGTTCGTATTGTCTCCTTACCCCACCGGCCTTTGTTTTTAAAGGAGGGGTGAATGTGGTGAACCATAGATGGTTACCACTATGGGTACTTGTACATATGTTACTCTTGTTACTGTTGGGGTTAGGGTTGGGGTGTTCCACCTGTTAGCATTGTTCTGTGGTACACTCCGTTTGGCTCCGCCTTCTTACAAGAGTATAAAGGTCACTGCTACTTCCGAGCAGCCCTTGGTCTGGGATAATATTGTTAAGCAGTGTGCTCTATTCTTGTTGTGAATAAAAGCCTTTATTCCTGGGTACGTCCTAGCCTCCCGTGTGAATCAATCGCGCATCATATCCCATGAGCCTTCACCTATTTAACCAAGCTGCCATGAGGGACTTTGTCAAATGCCTTACTGAAATCCATATAGACGATATCCATGGCCCTTCCTTCATCAACCGTTTTTGTCACGTCCTCAAAAAACTCCACCAAATTTGTAATCTCTCCCTCAGTGTCAACAAAACAAAGGAGATTATCATCGACTTCAGGAAGCGTCATGGAGGGCATACCCCTTTCTACATCAATAGGGCCGAAGTAGAAAGGGTCGAGAGCTTCAAGTTTTTAGGTGTCCAGATCACCAACAACATGTCCTGGTCCCCCCATGCCGAAACTATAGTTAAGAAAGCCCACCAACGCCTCTACTTTCTCAGAAGACTAAGGAAATTTGGCATGTCAGCTACGATTCTCACCAGCTTTTACAGATGCACCATAGAAAGCATTCTTTCTGCATATATCACAGCTTGGTATGGATCCTACACTGCCCATGACCACAAGGAACTACAAAAGGTCATGAATGTAGCCCAATCCATCACGCAAACCAGCCTCCCATCCATTGACTCTGTCTACACTTTCCGCTGCCTGGGCAAAGCAGCCAGCATAATTAAGGACCCCACGCACCCTGGACATTCTCTCTTCCACCGTCTTCCATCGGAAAAAAGATACAAAAGTCTGAGGTCACGTACCAACCGACTCAAGAACAGCTTCTTCCCTGCTGCTGTCAGACTTTTGAATGGACTTACCTTGCATTAAGTTGATTTTTCTCTACACCCTAGCTATGACTGTAACACTACATTCTGCACCCTCTCCTTTCCTTCTCTGTGAACGGTATGCTTTGTCTGTATAGCGCGCAAGAAACATTACTTTTCACTGTATGCTAATACATGTGACAATAATAAATCAAATCAAATCAAAGCTGGCTGACTTGCATGTGGTGAACCATCGTTGGTTACCACTGGGGGTTGTTCTTATGTTACTGTTGGGTTAGGGTGTTGTCACTGTGGGGGTTGTACAATGTTGTTGGGTTAGGGTGTTTACCTGTTGTTAATGTTATTATGGCACATCCCGGTGGGGCCCCGCCTCCGGAGGAGAGGTATAAGACCCTCTGCTCCGGCAGGACCCCTTCAGTCTGAACTGGTGTATTCGTGTTAGTAGTTCCATTGTTAGACAATAAAAGCCTTCAATACTGAAGCCTTGTTCCACGTGCTTGATTGTCGCGCATCAATTTTATTGTCTAACAGAAAACTCTCAGCTGTACAAAAAAAAAAGAGTATGGAACAGATCTTGAAACCAGATCGTCTGGCGCTGGACCCACGTGCGGTCGGTGCCGCTAACACCTTCGACCACTGGTGGAAGTGTTTCGAAGACTACCTGGCTGCCTCTGTAGCTATTACTACAGACAGCGACAAACTCCAAGTCCTCCACGCAAGGGTAAGCGACACGATTTATCTCGCGATTCGTGCGGCTCCCACTTACCCGAGGGCCGTCGAGCTCTTGAAGAAATGATACACGAAACCACCCAACGAGATACACGCTCGTTACCTCCTCGCTACACGACGTCGGCAGTCGGGCGAAACCATGGAGGACTACGCCAATGAGCTCCTGCAGCTTGCCAGGGGTTGCGATTGTAAAGACGTATCAGCCGAACAATACATGTACGACCTCGCCCGAGACGCGTTCGTAGCAGGGGTAGGGTCCTCGTACATCCGGCTTAAATTACTGGAAAAGGGGAACCTCGACTTGACCCAAGCGATGGAGATGGCTGAGATGCTGGAAGCGGCGTCGAAAAGCTTGGCGCTGTACCCCGAGGACCACGTGGAGTCAACGTGGCAAGAGCAAGCTCAGCTCCCTCCTTGCCCCGCAAACCCGCGCTCCCAGATCGATCCGACGACGGCGGCAGCTCCAGGTGGCCAGCGATGCTATTTTTGCGGTGGGGCCAAGCATCCACGGCAACAGTGTCCGGCAAGAACGGCAATCTGCAGCCAGTGCGGTAAAAAAGGCCACTACGGTAAAGTCTGCAGGTCGAAGTCTAAAAACGGCAGTGCAGCTTGTAACCCTCCAGAACGGAGACAATCTCCTTCGGCGTTGCAGTACCCACGAGGTCCGACCACGTGCGAATCCAGGACGGCGCCATCGTGGCTGACGGAGGAGGAGGAAGACCACCAGGAGTCGCTGCGTTTGGCGCCCTCGCCCACGTGCGATTCATGGGGGCGGCCATCATGGTCCACGACGACTAGGAGCGACCAGCAGGGGTCCTCAGCATCAACATCGGCGGCATGCAGTGACGCCCAGGGGCCAACGGTGGCGTCGATCTCCCTGGACCAGACTAAGCACCACAGGCTTGAGAATTCAATGATGGATATAAAGGTAAATGGTCGAACTGTGAATTGTCTGTTTGACAGTGGGAGCACCGAGAGTTTCATACACCCTGAAACTGCTAAAAGGTGTGGACTCCGGGTTCTCCCTGCCAAGCAGACAATTTCCATGGCATCACGGTCCCGGTCTGTACCGATCCAAGGACGATGTATGGTAACTCTAGAGGTACAGGGCACAATTTACGAGCAATACAGGCTCCTTGTGTTACCTCACCTTTGTGCGCCAATTCTCCTCAGACTAAATTTTATGGTCCACATGAAGAGTGTGATCCTACAGTACGGTGGGCCACTCCCTTCACTGGCAGTAGGGAATCAGCCGCAGCCTCCAAATTGCCCAAAGCGCCCCGCATGCAATCTTTCCACTCTGAAAATCACTACACCATCCCTATTTAAGAATCTGGTACCAGGCTGCAAGCCCATCGCTACTAAAAGTAGGCGTTACAGCGCTGAGGACCGGATCTTTATTAGATCTGAGGTTCAGCGGCTCCTCAAGGAAGGGATCATACAGGCCAGTGCTAGTCCGTGGAGAGCGCAGGTCGTGGTAGTCAAAAGCGGGAACAAACCTCGGATGGTCATCGACTACAGTCAGACCATTAACCGTTATACGCAGCTGGATGCGTATCCTCTCCCGCGCATTTCTGATATGGTCAATCAGATTGCGCAGTACCGAGTGTTCTCTACCATAGACCTTAAGTCCGCCTACCATCAACTCCCCATCCGCCCAGAGGACCGACAATATACGGCTTTTGAGGCGGATGGTCGTCTATACCATTTCCTCAGGGTTCCATTTGGTGTCACCAATGGGGTCTCGGTCTTCCAGCGTGCTATGGACCGAATGGTGGACCAGAACGGGTTACGGGCTACCTTCCCGTACCTGGATAACGTCACCATCTGCGGCCATGACCAGCAGGACCATGACACGAATCTCCAACACTTTCTGCGCACCGCATCTCGCCTGAATCTGACCTATAACAGGGAGAAGTGCGTATTCCGTACGCGCAGGTTAGCCATCCTCGGATACGTGGTGGAAAACGGGGTCATTGGCCCTGATCCAGACCGTATGCGCCCCCTTTCTGAACTTCCCTTGCCCGCTAGCACGAAAGCACTGAGGAGATGCCTCGGATTCTTTTCGTACTATGCACAGTGGGTCCCCAACTACGCGGACAAAGCTCATCCGCTCATCAAGTCCACGACCTTCCCACTTACGCCGGAGGCCCAATTGGCCTTCAAGGCTTTGAAAAGCGACATTTCGAAAGCCACGATGCACGCGGTGGATGAATCCATCCCTTTCCAGGTGGAGAGTGATGCATCTGATTTCGCCCTAGCCGCCACACTAAACCAGGCAGGCAGGCCCGTCGCGTTCTTTTCCCGCACCCTTCAAGGCCCCGAAATTCGGCACTCAGCGGTGGAGAAGGAGGCTCAGGCCATTGTGGAGGCAGTCAGACACTGGCGCCATTACCTGGCGGGGAAGCGGTTCACCCTGATCACGGATCAACAACACGCAGAGGGGCAAGATCAAGAACGATAAGATCTTGCGGTGGAGAATTGAGCTCTCCACCTATAATTACGATATTATGTATCGTCCAGGGAAGCTCAATGAGCCCTTGGATGCCCTCTCGCGCGGAACATGCGCCATCATGCAGGAGGACCGCTTGAAGGCCCTCCACAATGACTTGTGTCATCCTGGAGTCACCCGACTCTACCATTTCGTCAAAGCCCGCAACCTGCCCTACTCGGTGGAGGATGTCAGGTCAGTGACGAGAAGCTGTCGGATTTGCGCAGAATGCAAACCACACTTTTATCGACCAGACCGGGCATAATTGGTCAAGGCCACTCGCCCTTTTGAGAGGCTGAGTGTGGATTTTAAGGGCCCCCTTCCCTCAGCGGACCGGAACGTCTATTTCCTCAACATAATAGACGAGTACTCCCGGTTCCCGTTTGTTGTCCCCTGTGCGGACACGTCGACTGCCACCGTCATCAAGGCATTCAGTGAGCTTTTTACCCTGTTCGGGTACCCCTGCTACATTCATAGCGACAGGGGCTCGTCGTTCATGAGCAACGACTTGAGGCAATTCCTGCTCTCATTCGGGATTGCCTCTAGTAGAACCACGAGATACAACCCTAGGGGTAACGGACAGGTGGAAAGGGAGAATGCTACAGTCTGGAAGGCTGTCCTACTGGCACTGAAATCCAGGGGCCTTCCAGTCTCCCGTTGGCAGGAGGTCCTTCCAAATGCGCTCCATTCTATCCGCTCCCTCCTGTGTACGGCAACCAATGCTATTCCCCACGAGAGGATGTTCTCATTCCCTCGGAAGTCGTCCTCGGGGATCTCATTACCAGCCTGGTTGACGTACCCAGGACCCATCCTTCTGCGGCGACATGTGAGGGCTCGCAGGTCTGACCCCTTGGTCGAACCGGTCCAACTCCTCCACGCCAACCCTCAGTATGCCTATGTGGCATATCCTGACGGGCGAGAGGACACTGTCTCCATTAGAGACCTGGCGCCCGCAGGGGACGTAGCAACTCCTGTCGCTCCCATACCTCCTGTCACGAATCCCCTACTACTCATTTCTTCCCCAGACGTGGCGCGGTCAGCACCGGGACCAGTGCATAACAGTTCTACTCCCATGTACAGCTTGCCTGAGACTCGGAGATCGGCGCCACCACCGAAGGTTCCAGGATCCCCTGCACCATCGCCTCACCAGGGCCAACTGGCCCGGGAGTCCCTGAGGGGACAGCCGGACGTTGTTTTGGAGAGAACGCCACTGCAAGCACCTGCTCCGGTTTCGCAACCGGTGTTGAGGAGATCACAGCGACGGTGCGGTCCTCCAGACCGTCTGGACTTGTGAATTTTGTACATATGACCTGTTTTTTTTTTGCACCCCGCCGGCCTTTGTTTTTAAAGGAGGGGTGAATGTTGTGAACCATCGTTGGTTACCACTGGGGGTTGTTCTTATGTTACTGTTGGGTTAGGGTGTTGTCACTGTGGGGGTTGTACAATGTTGTTGGGTTAGGGTGTTTACCTGTTGTTAATGTTATTATGGCACATCCCGGTGGGGCCCCGCCTCCGGAGGAGAGGTATAAGACCCTCTGTTCCGGCAGGACCCCTTCAGTCTGAACTGGTGTATTCGTGTTAGTAGTTCCATTGTTAGACAATAAAAGCCTTCAATACTGAAGCCTTGTTCCACGTGCTTGATTGTCGCGCATCATTGCACTTATGAAATTGTAAGTATTGTTCCTAAACAGGTCAGTTTTCAGAAAACACTGGGTGAATGTTTTCATGCCAGGAATTGAGCGAACACTATTCACTGACTTTAAGGGGATAAAAGAGTAGTTTGGGTCAGAAAGATGCTTACTAAGCTGTTCCATCAATTATATGGGAGGATTTCACAAAGTTAATGCCAGATTTCTCACTGATTCCAGCAACAAACAATATTTTTCACCATGCAAAACAATGGGAGTCATTTTGACATCGTGTGAGTGTATAAATTAGGAAATATCCAACCACCATCGCCTGCAAGTTCCCCTCCAAGAGGCAACATCCGTTTATTCACTGTCACTGCAACTCCTTCCCTAACAGCACTGTGGGTGTGCCTACACCACTGGAACTGCAGCGATTCAAGAAGGCGGCTCACCACCACCTTCTCAAGGGCAACTAGGGATGGGCAATAAATGCTGGCCGAGCCAGCGATGCCCGCATGCTATGAAAGAGTTTTATATAAAGCTCTGCCCGTTATGCATCACTCACGATTTTAATATCCTTTGCAGACAGGATCAGAGCTCCCTGCTGCCTCCTCGCTGCTCCTAATCTTCCCCCAGTCAGTCCTACAGCCCACCCGTGACATAGTCACACAGTTCACCAGGCTGCTTAAAGCAGTGCTCAGCAGCACAATGTACTTGTCAGCAGTTAATCTTAACCTTGTAGAGGCAGTAAAAAGACTAAACACTGACTTTATAATTTAACCATCAACTTGAAGTGATAAATCAGCAACATTTCTGTAGATATTGGATGGTCTATTTCAATGGTATTGATGAAGGATCCTTTCTGCCTCTGAGTACCACACGCACACACCTTGTTGGACAAGTCTAGCTCTGTGGCAATTCAGTCTGGAGTTTATCAAAACCAGAAGAAATGTTTCATAAGTGTTGGATTTTTATTTTCCTAAGTTATTCATTGCTTTATTAAATGTTTCTGGTGTGTGCCTTGGACACCTGTGGAGAAGTCCCACCTCATGGGATTAAGGTTTAAAATTGAAATCCACCACAAACATAGGTTCGTCATTTAAATCTGAAGGAAATTATAAAATATGCTGCGTGGAATTCAATATTTTAGACTGAGATGAAGAGATACAATTCATTTCCTGTGTATGTTCAAGAGAAGGGGACAGACAACAGCAGATGCATTACTGAGAATATCAATGGAAGGAACCTATTGGAAGATTAATGTTTTATTGAGTTTTGGGAAGCAGATACTTTACTCATTCCCAAGCACTTACCGGCCACTGCAAAGATGACACAAAATGAAGCAAGCACAACAGTGGGACGACAAGTGTATTACCAGAATGGATGGCTAGAACACACTCCAAATAAGCTGAGATTTCACCAATACTTTGAACAAAGAAAACGTCTTATATACAACTCTTCGTGATGTTATTTTTTAGTGACAAACTTGTCATCCCTAAAACAATTCCCCAGTGAAAGCGCCAAAGTCACTTGAGAATAGTGAAATGCTGAGAAAGTCCAATGGTTAGTTTGGTGGTGAAGCATCAGTCACTCCATGAAAGGGTTAATCGCTGTATACGTGCAGAATATATCCAGCAGCAGAGAGAATCATGGCCTGTCCTCTGAAGACATGGGAATGCTTGGAATGGAGTTATTGCAGTTTAAAGGCAATGTTTTCATCATTGTCATTGATTACTACTGCAGATGCTGTGGTGTTAGACAACAGCATCAGTAATGAGCTGCTCTATCTATAACTGTAAGAAGTTTAACAACACCAGGTTAAAGTCCAACAGGTTTATTTGGTAGCAAAAGCCACACAAGCTTTCGGAGCTGCAAGCCCCTTCTTCAGGTGAGTGGGAATTCTGTTCACAAACAGAGCATATAAAGACACAACCTCAATTTACATGAATAATGGTTGGAATGCGAATACTTACAACTAATCAAGTCTTTAAGAAACAAAACAACGTGAGTGGAGAGAGCATCAAGACAGGCTAAAAAGATGTGTATTGTCTCCAGACAAGACAGCCAGTGAAACTCTGTGGGGGTTACAAATAGTGTGCCATGAACCCAATATCCCGGTTGAGGCCGTCCTCGTGTGTGTGGAACTTGGCTATCAGTTTCTGCTCAGCGACTCTGCGCCGTCGTGTGTCGCGAAGGCCGCCTTGGAGAATGCTTACCCGAATATCAGAGGCCGAATGCCCGTGACCGCTGAAGTGCTCCCCAACAGGAAGAGAACAGTCTTGCCTGGTGATTGTCGAGCGGTGTTCATTCATCCGTTGTCGCACCGTCTGCATAGTTTCCCCAATGTACCATGCCTCGGGACATCCTTTCTTGCAGCGTAAGAAAGGATGTCCCGAGGCATGGTACATTGGGGAAACTATGCAGACGGTGCGACAACGGATGAATGAACACCGCTCGACAATCACCAGGCAAGACTGTTCTCTTCCTGTTGGGGAGCACTTCAGCGGTCACGGGCATTCGGCCTCTGATATTCGGGTAAGCATTCTCCAAGGCGGCCTTCGCGACACACGACGGCGCAGAGTCGCTGAGCAGAAACTGATAGCCAAGTTCCGCACACACGAGGACGGCCTCAACCGGGATATTGGGTTCATGGCACACTATTTGTAACCCCCACAGAGTTTCACTGGCTGTCTTGTCTGGAGACAATACACATCTTTTTAGCCTGTCTTGATGCTCTCTCCACTCACATTGTTTTGTTTCTTAAAGACTTGATTAGTTGTAAATATTCGCATTCCAACCATTATTCATGTAAATTGAGGTTGTGTCTTTATATGCTCTGTTTGTGAACAGAATTCCCACTCACCTGAAGAAGGGGCTTGCAGCTCCGAAAGCTTGTGTGGCCTTTGCTACCAAATAAACCTGTTGGACTTTAACCTGGTGTTGTTAAACTTCTTACTGTGTTTACCCCAGTCCAACGCTGGCATCTCCACATCATGACTATCTATAACTGTGCAGGGATATGATTTTATAAATGTCCACCAAAATATCCTCAATCAAACGGAGAAGTAGAAAGAGGGGTTTGAACAATCATGGAATTGATGAAAAAGAACAAAGATTTTAACTTAGCCCTTCTTAACTCCAGGACCTCACCACAAAAAAACATGTTCTCATTATCATTGTTGATGGGAAGACAGCTGTAAACATAACTCCCAGCTTCACAATGAAAACCACAACTTAATATTAGCTCAGATCATCATGAGAGAGTTTGGATCATCCATCATCCCGGTACCTAAGAAAAGCCAGGCAGCATACCTTAATGACTATCGTCCGGTGGCTCTGACATCCATCATTATGAAGTGCTTCGAAAGGTTAGTCATGGCACAAATCAATTCCAGCTTCCCGGATTGCCTGGATCCACAACAGTTCGCCTAACGCCACAACAGGTCCACAGCAGATGCCTTCTCCCTTGCCCTGCACTCAACTCTGGAGCACCTAGATAACAAGGACACTTATGTCAGACTCCTATTTATTGATGACAGCTCAGCCTTCAACACCATTATTCCTATGAAACCCATCTCCAAACTCCCTGGCCTGTGGCCCGGCTCCTCCCTCTGCGACTGGATCCTGAACTTCCTAACTCACAGGCCACAACCAGTAAGGATCGGCAACAACGCTTCCTCCACGATCATCCTCAACACCAGTGCCCCACAAGGCTGTGTTCTCAGCCCCTTACTATACTCCTTGTACACCTATGACTGTGCGGCCAAATTTCCCTCCAACTCGATTTTCAAGTTTGTTGATGACACCACCGTAGTGGGTTGGATCTCAAACAGGAATGAGATAGAGAATCTGGTGCTTCTCTGGTGGCATCACAGAGACAGATCCTCTGAAGTTTGAGACTCTGGGGGAATGATTTCGCCGGATGTATACGGGATAAAAACATTGGTGCAAGATATCAGGTAAAGGGTTAATATTAGCAGCAGTTGACAGTGATGTAACTGCTGATGTAACTGTGATGTAATGTCACATGACTAAGAGGCTGCAATCTTATTGGGAGCAGAAATGCAACCTGGTGCAGAGTTACTGAGAGAGATGTGTAAATCAATATAAATAGCAGTCAATGGGTAATAGACAGACCCTAAAGAAATCCCATCTACACCTGGGTCCCAAGAGCATGTTGGAATTGCTCAGACCTCAAAGGGTTAAGGCTAAAGATCCTTTTTTGCTTCATCAGGAAGGTTAGGAATCCCTTTGAAAGTGAAAGCTATTATTATCATATATGGTAATTATCATCTTGCAATGCATTTGTACTGCTTGACAATTTGCAAATCAAGCTTTTTCAATTTAATTGTTCTGCAAGGGAAGATAAATGGTGTGTCTCAGGTGGAATGTGGAATAACGTTAATTTTGATTACTCCACAGAAAAGATGTCCCACTTCAGCTTCTGTCATACCCTCAGGGTTAAATGGCACAGAATTAAGTCACAAATTATAATTAATCCTTTGGAAGGCTGCGAGGAAGCAGTTTTCAAAAACAGGAGGCCTTTCAGTGAGAACACTGATGCCATTGTTTAAGTGGCAGATATACTTGTATCCATTGACTACTTGAGTTGGTTCAGCCCCATTGCTAAAATGTGGTTTGTACAGATTTGGAAGGGATGTGATTAGTGATAGTAAATGTCAGTTGACATGTTAGAGAGACTCTCTTATCAAGATAGGATACACACCGCCTAAAATTGCCCGTTCAGTGTTGATTGTCACACTTGCATATTCAATCTTGTGGGCGGAGCTATCTTCCACATAGTGACTGTAATTACTGTACAGAGAACAGGGGCCGAGGTAAGACTCTGCTGTGAGCTGTAGCTCAGTAGGTAGCCCCACCACTTTGACCTGGTGGAGAGAATTGTGTACTCCTGAGAGCAATGATGTTGGGAGCTCCTTTCTCCTGGTGGGGCCACTCAGTGGGGGAAGGGGCCTGATGAAGTGTAGCTCAAAGATTCTTCAATTGCGGAAGAGACAAAGAAATACTGTGCATCTCACCGACTGTGAAAAGGTAAAGGAAGCTGCAGCAGCAACGTGGCTCCAATCATTGTGATTCAACCCATAACTGGTTTGAAAGAAGGGATTTATGTCTATGGGGAAACTGCTGAATTGGAACAATAGAGATAGCTAACTGTGAAGAATTATACTTTGTCATATTTAAGTATTTTAATTGCTAAAAGTTATGCTAATTCTTTCTATCATATTCTAACTGTTCTTAAATAATGTTTGTTTTGATAAAAGCTTCCTAGTGGGTCATTGGAATCATACCTAGAGTGAAACACCTTATGTTCACCCTAATGTGAAAATCAAATGTAAAACTTAGGGTCTAGGCTAACTTCAAAACAATACCTTGGAGTTTCTGATCTGGTCCTTAACAAGTTGTAAACATGTTTTGCTGCACGGTAATGGTAATTCCTGGTTCTTTATCATATACAGGGGCTTCCATGATTTATTTTCCTGAATTTTGCCAAGGATTGGTCTGTTGCTTTCAGTGTTGTCCCTCCTGGACTTTGTAACTCAATGGAGGATGGCTGTAATGTGATGTTTTCAGGCTAATTCATTTTATCAGATAATACTGAAACACCCGCTCCAGTATATAGCTTGAATTCTCTGGGATAATCATCAATTTCAAACTGAATGTTCCAATAATTATTTTCTGTTTCATTATTATATTCCTCTGGGGTTCTTCAACTTCTTGGAATTTCCTTGGTTTCGTCATATCTCTTTCTTCTGATGAGATATTAGAATCTAGACTATTTTAAAATACCTGAATTTCTCACAGTGGTTCCACTCAGCGCCTTCTGCTGGGCAGTCTTCCCATTTGTGTCAGTGTTTTTCCCCCCAAACCAAGAGCATCTCAAGATAGCAGTTAGGTCTCATTTTCCCAATTTTGTGGGACTTTGCTTCACTGCTCCTTCTCTTTCTCCTCCTGATATTTCACCCATTTCTTTCCACTTTCCTCATGAACGACTATTCTGTTCCTGAGTTCTGTCTGTTGCGCTATTTGTACGGCCTTTCTTAGAGATAAACCTTACCTTGTTTGCAAAGGACCTGATGGGGTTTCTTGGAAGAGCCCATCCATTATAAAACTAGGTATTAATTAATCTCTGAGGATCCAATGTTCCCACAGTCACAATTCTCAGTATGGGTCATTTATAAAGGTGTCCATGGACTCTCTCAGATTTTGTCACCATCCCCCAGCTTCTGAGAGTGGAAGCAATAGCAAACCTCCACCGATAAACAACTGCCAAGAAGCCGGTTCAGGGTGCAGCATCAACAAACAATGAGCCATGGACCTGCTTTTGGGCAGAGCTCGCATCAGTAAATGAGTGAGCTGATCAAATATGTATTTGAATAATTGACCAATTCTAAACAGAATGTGAGGAATTCAAGCCACCTGAATTTGAGTTGGTTCAATGATGCTGAACTTAAATTTGATGATTTACCACTCTCTCCCACCCATTTCAAATCCAAAATTGTGCTTGAGCCAAGATTTGCCAAGAGCTACTGCAAGATATCGATAAAGCTCCACTTTTCCAGCGATCATCCAGCTCCCAATGATTAAAAGCTGATATAGACGTTACTTCATAACTCTATCTAATCGACCTATCTATCATTTCAAATGATAATGTATAGAATGACACAATCATAGAGTACAGAAGAGGCCTTCGGCCTGTCGAGTAGCCCAGTCCATCACATAAACCAGCTTCCCATCCATTGACTCTGTCTACACTTCCCGCTGCCTCAGAAAAATACAGTAAGTAGTCTCACAACACCAGGTTAAAGTCCAACAGGTTTATTTGGTAGCACGAGCTTTCGGAGCGCTGCTCCTTCATCAGGTGAGTCGGAAAAGTAGCCGGCATAATCAGGACCCCATGCATCCCAGACATACTCTCTTATAGAGTCATAAAGGTTTACAGCATGGAAACAGGCCATTCGGCCCAACTTGTCCGTGCCACCCAGTTTTTACCACTAAGCGAGTCCCAGTTGCCCGCATTTGGCCCAAATCTCTTTATACCCATCTGATTTGATTTGATTTATTATTGACACGTGTATTAGCATACAGTGAAAAGTATTGTTTCTTGCACGCTACACAGACAGAGCATACCATTTATAGAGAAGGAAACGAGAGAGTGCAGAAGGTAGTGTTACAGTCATAGCTAGGGTGCAGAGAAAGATCATCTTAATGCAAGATAGGTCCATTCAAAAGTCATCCGGCAGCAGGGAAGAAGCTGTTCTTGAGTCGGTTGGTACGTGACCTCAGACTTTTGTATCTTTTTCCCGACGGAAGAAGGTGGAAGAGAAAATATCCGGGATGCGTGGAGTCCTTAATTATGTTGGCTGCTTCGACGAGGCAGTGGGAAGTGTAAACAGAGTCAATGGATGGGAGGCTGGTTTGCGTGACGAATTGGGCTACATTCATAACCTTTTATAGTTTCTTGTGGCCTTGGCAGGAGCCATACCAAGCTGTGATACAACCAGAAAGAATGCTTTCTATGGTGCATCTGTAAAAATTGGTGAGAGTCGTAGTTGAAATACTAAATTTCCTTAGTCTTCTGAGAAAGTAATGCTTTTTAAAAGGCAAAATTGTACTCGCATCTACTACAACCTCTGGCAGCTTGTTCCAGACACTCACCACCCTCTGTGTGGAAAAATTGCCCCCTGGATCCTTTTGTATCTCTCCCCTCTCACCTTAAACCTATGCCCTCTCGTTTTAGACTCCCCTACCTTTGGGAAAAGATGTTGATTATCTAGCTGATCTTTGTCCCTCATTATTTTATAGACCTCTATAAGATCACCCCTAAGCCTCCTACGCTCCAGGGAAAAAAGTCCCAATCTATCCGGCTTCTCCTTATAACTCAAGCCATCAAGTCCCTGTAGTATCCTAGTAAATTTTTTCTGCACTCTTTCTAATTGAATAATATTCTTCCTATAACAGGATGACCAGAACTGTGCACAATATTCCAAGTATGGTCTTACAACCTTCTTGTACAATTTGTACAGGTATACAGTCTTGTACAACTTCAACAAGATGACCCAACTCCCGTATTCAATGTTCTGACCAATGAAACCAAGCATGCCAAATGCCTTCTTCACCACTCTGTCCACCTGTGACTCCACTTTCAAAGAGCTATGAACATGTACCCCTAGATCTCTTTGTTCTGTAACTCTCCCCAACGCCCTACCATTAACTGAATAAGTCCTGCCCTGGTTCAATCTACCAAAATGCATCACCTTGCATTTATCTAAATTAAACTCCTACTGCCATTCGTCAGCCCACTGGCCCAATTAATCAAGATCCCGTTGCAATCCGAGATAACTTTCTTCACTGTCCACAATGCCACCAATTTTGGTGTCATCTGCAAACTTACTAACCATGCCTCCTATATTCTCATCCAAATCATTAATATAAATGACAAGTAACGGTGGGCCCAGCACTGATCCCTGAGGCACACCGCTGGTCACAGGCCTCCAGTTTGAAAAACAACCCTCTACAACCACCCTCTGGCTTCTGTCATCAAGCCAATTTTGTATCCATTTAGATACCTCACCCTGGATCCCGTGAGATTTAACCTTATGCAACAAACTACCATGCGGTACCTTGTCAAAGGCCTTGATAAGGTTCATGTAGACAACATCAACTGCACTGCCCTCATCTACCTTCTTGGTTACCCCTTCAGAAAACTCAATCAAATTTGTGAGACATGATTTTCCACTCACAAAGCCATGCTGACTGTCCCTAATCAGTCCTTGCGTCTCTAAATGCCTGTAGAATGTCTCTCAATATCTCTCAAAATACCTTCCAACAACTTACCCACCACAGATGTTACCAAGTTGAGGGTTTAATCTGCTATTCTGATGAAGTTGCTGACATTGATATGAGAGAGAGCTGGTTTACATGGAGCGTCAGACCTGACGCCACTCTGAGCTCAGAGTAACTGTTATCCCAGAGGGACCCGCTCCTGGCTGCCTTACACTTACAGCAAAAACATGACAACATTACAAGAAGGCTTACAGCATGCTTGCCTTCATCAGTCGGGGCATTGAGTATAAAAATTGGCAGGTCATGCTGCAGCTGTACAGAACCTTAGTTAGGCCTCATTTGGAATATTGTATACAATTCTGGTTGCCACACTACCAGAAGGATGTGGATGCTTTGGAGAGGGTGCAGAAGAGGTTTACCAGGAATTTACCTGGTCTGGAGGGTATTAGCTGTGAGGAGAGGTTGAATAAACTCAATTTGTTCTTAATGGAACGGTGGAGGTTGAGGGGTGACCTGATAGAGGTTTACAAGATTATATGTGGCATGATGAGATTGGATAGTCAGATGCTCTTTCCTAGGTTAGAAAAATCAAGTACTAGGGGACAAAAGTTTAAGGTGCATGGGGTAAAGTTTAGAGGAGATGTACGAGGCAAGTTTTTTACACAAAGGGTGGTAAATGTCTGGAACACACTACCCGGGGAGGTGATGGGAGCAGGTACAATAGCAGCACTTAAGGGGCAATTAGACAAATATATAAATAGGATGGGAATGGAAGGTTACGGACTCTAAGTGCATATGGTTTTAGTTTAGGCAGGCATCATGATCGGTACAGGCTTGGTGGGCCGAAGGGTCTGTTCCTGTGCTGTACCTTTCTTTGTTCTTTGTTCTTTCATTTTAAGATATCAAAATTCAAACAGATGTGATATAAACAGTCCTGGAAAAGTTGGTAGAAGTAAAAAGATAAAAATAACCAATAATGATTTGGTGTTATTGGAATGTCACTGAAAAAAGAGATATGTAGAAGTTTTTCATCTTATACTCATCAGGAAACCTCATAAGAAATCCAATATAAAGGGAAAAGAACCATTTATGCTGTATGAGAAGAGAATGCAGATTGGTTGGCAAATGGACGTTGATTGGTAGAGACATTGCCATGGAGAATGCACAAGTTGATGGTGACTGAGTTAACTGCTCAGCATTGTTTGCAATAGAAGAAATTCAGTTTGGCCCTGATTGGTCCAGGCTTTGGCTCTCACTTACTTTGTTTAGCTGAAACAGGTGCAATGTGTGTATCTGTTCTTTCTGTCTGCAAATAACAGGGTCCAGTGTGTTAATATATGTAGCTTCCAGCACACACAAATGCATCATGTTGTGAGCTCAACTGACAATCTTAAAGCCTGATATCGGTGGTGGAGAAAATGCTGGAGTCAATTATTAAGGATGTAATAACTGAGCACTTGGAAAGCGGTGACAGGATCGGTCCAAGTCAGCATGGATTCATTAAAGGGAAATCATGCTTGACAAATCTTCTGGAATTTTTTGAGGATGTGACCAGCAGCGTGGACAAGGGTGAACCAGTGGATGTTGTGTATCTGGACTTTCAAAAGGCTTTTGACAAGGTCCCACACAAGAGATTAGTGAGCAAAATTAAAGCTCATGGTATTGGGGGTAATGTATTGACGTGGGGAAAGAACTGGTTGGCAGACAGGAAGCAGAGAGTGGGAATAAATGAGTCCTTTTCAGAATAGCAGGCAATGACTAGTGGGGTACCGCAGGGTTCAGTGCTGGGACCCCAGCTATTCACAATATATATTAATGATTTGGACAAAGGAATTGAACGCAATATCTCCAAATTTGCGGATGACACTAAGCTGGGTGGCAGTGTGTGCTGTGAGGAGGATGCTAAGAGGCTGCAGGGTGACTTGGACAGGCTGGCTTAATGTGTAAATACTTGGCACATGCAATATAATGTGGATAAATATGAGGTTATCCACTTTGGTGACAAAAACAGGAAGGAAGATTATTATCTGAATAGTGTGAGTTGAGGAAAAGGGAAAGTGCAATGTGACCTTGGTGTCATGGTGGAACAGTCGCTGAAGGTTGACATGCAGATACAGCAGGTGGTGAGGAAAGCTAATGGCATGCTGGCTGTTAGAGGGAATGAATGAACTGAGTCTTCTGAGACCATGTAAAAAGGGCTTTGTTCAACATGCCTGAGGGAGAGCAGAACTTGTGGCTGTAACTCCAGCTTGCTTCCGAGCTACTCTGCTAATCATCGGTTCTTAGATATTCTTATAATTTTTCATGTTACAAAGTGCGACATTTCGATTAGGTCATCAGATTGTTACTTTGAATTCGTTGCAGTTCTGTTTTTCATCACATTATACAGATCCATTGTCCTGTGTACTTTAACTTTAATCATTTCCTGGACATATGCTGTCTACCCGTTTACAATATCAAAGTGTTGTCATAGAAATCATAGGAACCCTACAGCACAGAAAGAGGCCATTCGGCCCATCGAGTCTGCACCGACCACAATCCCACCCAGGCCCTAACCCATATCCTACCTGCTAATCCCTCTAATCTACACATCCCAGGACACTAAGGGGCAATTTTAGCATGGCCAATCAACCTAACCCACACATCTTTGGACTGTGGGAGGAAACCGGAGCACCCGGAGGAAACCCACGCAGACATGAGGAGAATGTGCAAACTCCACACAGACAGTGACCCAAGCGGGAATTGAACCCAGGTCCCTGGAGCTGTGAAGCAGCAGTGCTAACCACTGTGCTACCGTGCCGCCCAAGTGTCTATAATACAACCCCAGGAGAATTTGTGTTTGTCAAACCGATTTCGATGGTGTGTTAATTGTCCCATCTCCCTGATACTTGATTAGTTTTCCAGAGGCACAATGGCTCCTTTAGATGTTGTGGAGCCTTGATAAGATATCGATTCTCTTATCGTTGCTGTAACCTCGGAAAGAACTCACCGAGAGTGTGACAGTTTTAGTGCTGAATGGGATATGGTAATTTGTCGTGTCTGCCCACAGTGAGTGTGGATACTACAGTCAGGCTGTCTGTTTAACCTTTTCCATTCATTCCTGTCTTGTGGCAGCCCACATTCCCTGGGTTGCCCTACCAAACTGGTCTTCATAGCAAGAGGATTTGAGTATAGGAGTAAGAATGTCTTGCTTCAGTTATACAGGCGGGTTACAGCTAAACTACAAGGGGACCAATATACTTGCAGGGAGATTTGCTAGTGTTATTGGGGAGTGTTTAAACTAGATTTGCAGGGGGGTGGGAACCAGAGTGCCAGAGCAGATAGTGGAGCAGGGGTAAAAAGACAGGTTAGTTCAAGCAAAATCACAAATGGAAGGGTAGAGTGTGGTGGAAATAATCTTTTGAGGTGTGTCTATTTCAATGCCAGGAGTATTGTGGGGAAGGCAGGTGAGCTGAAGGCGTGGATAGACAAATGGAAATATGACATTATAGCCATTAGTGAAACTTGGCTACAGGAGGGGCAGGACTGGCAGCTCAATGTTCCAGGGTTCCAATGTTTCAGGCGGGATAGAGGCAGAGGGATAAAAGGTGGGGGGGTGGCATTGTTGGTCAGGGAAAATGTTACAGCGGTACTCAGGCAGGATAGATTAGGGAGCTTGTCTACAGAGGCCCTATGGGTGGAGCTGAGAAACAGGAAAGGTATGACCACATTACCGGGCGGCACGGTAGCACAGTGGTTAGCACTGCTGCTTCACAGCTCCAGGGTCCCGGGTTCGATTCCCGGCTCGGGTCACTGTCTGTGTGGAGTTTGCACATTCTCCTCGTGTCTGCGTGGGTTTCCTCCGGGTGCTCCGGTTTCCTCCCACAGTCCAAAGATGTGCGGGTTAGGTTGATTGGCCAGGTTAAAAATTGCCCCTTAGAGTCCTGAGATGTGTAGGTTAGAGGGATTAGCGGGTAAATATGTGGGGATAGGGCCTGGGTGGGATTGTGGTCGGTGCAGACTCGATGGGCCGAATGGCCTCCTTCTGCACTGTAGGGTTTCGATGATTCTATGATTCTATTAATGGGGTTGTATTATAGACCACCCAATAGTCAGCGAGAATTAGATGAGCAAATCAGCGGAGAGATAGCTGACAACTGCAAGAAACACAAAGTTGTGATAGTAGGGGATTTTAATTTTCCACATATAGATTGGGACTCGCATACTGTTAAAGGTTTAGACGGGGTAGAGTTTGTAAAATGCGTTCAGGAGAATTTTCTACATCAGTATATAGAGGTGCCAACTAGAGAGGATGCGATATTGGATCTCCTATTGGGAAATGAGTTAGGGCAGGTGATGGATGTGCGTGTGAGGGAACACTTTGGATCCAGTGATCATAATGCCATTAGTTTCAACCTGATCATGGATAAGGATAGATCTGGTCCTCGGGTTGAAGTTCTGAACTGGAAAAAGGCCAAATTTGATGAAATGAGAAGGGATCTGGGAAGTGTGGATTGGCACAGGCTGTTCTCTGGTAAGGATGTAAATGGAAAGTGGGAGGCCTTCAAAGGAGAAATTTTGAGAGTGCAGACTTTGTATGTTCCTGTCAGGATTAAAGGCAAAGTAAATAGGAATAAGGAACCTTGGTTCTCGAGGGAGATTGTAACACTGATTAAGAGGAAGAGAGAGTTGTATGAAATGTACAGGCAGCAAGGAACAGATCAGATGCTCGAGGAGTATAAAAAGTGCAAGAAGCTACTTAAGAGGGAAATCAGGAGGGCTAAAAGAAGACATGAGGTTGCTTTGGCAGACAGAGTGAAGGAAAATCCAAAGAGCTTCTAGAGGTATGTTAGGAGCAAAAGGATAGTGAGGGATAAAATTGGTCCTCTTGAAGATCAGAGTGGTAGACTGTGTATGGAACCAAAAGAGATGGGGGAGGTACTAAATGGTTTTTTTGAATCCATATTTACTGAGGAAACGGGCATGGTGTCTACGGAAATAGGGCAAACAGGTAGGGAGGTCATGGAACCTTTACAGATTAAAGGGGAGGAGGTGTTTGCTGTCTTGAGGCAAATCAGAGTGGATAAATCCCCAGGACCGGACAGGGTATTCCCACGGACCTTGAGGGAAGCTAGTGTTGAACTTGCAGGGGCCCTGACAGACATATTTAAAATGTCAGTATTCACGGGGGAGGTGCTGGATGATTGGAGGGTGGCTCATGTTGTTCCGTTGTTTAAAAAAACTTCCAAAAGAAATCCGGGAAATTATAGGCCAGTAAGTTTGACGTCAGTGGTGGGCAAGTTATTGGAAGGTGTGATAAGGGATAGGATCTACAAATATTTGGATAGACAGGGACTTATTAGGGAGAGTCAACATGGCTTTGTGCGTGGGAGGTCATGTTTGACCAATCTATTAGAGTTTTTCGAGGAGGTTACCAGGAAAGTGGATGAAGGGAAGGCAGTGGATGTTGTCTACCTGGATTTCAGCAAGGCCTTTGACAAGGTCCCGCAGGGGAGGTTAGTTAGGGAGGTTCAGTCGCTAGGTATACATGGGGAGGTAGTAAATTGGATTAGACACAGGCTCAATGGAAGAAGCCAGAGAGTGGTTGTGGAGGATTGCTTCTCTGAGTGGAGGCCTGTGACTAGTGGTGTGCCGCAGGGATCGGTGTTGGTTCCATTGTTGTTTGTCATCTATATCAATGATCTGGATGATCATGTGGTAAATTGGATCAGCAAGTTTGCTGATGATACAAAGATTGGAGGTGTAGTGGACAGTGAGGAAGATTTTCAAAGCTTGCAGAGGGATTTGGACCAACTAGAAAAATGGGCTGAAAAATGGCAAATGGAATTTAAGATGTGGAGATGCCGGCGTTGGACTGGGGTAAGCACAGTAAGAAGTCTCACAACACCAGGTTAAAGTCCAACAGGTTTATTTGGTAGCAAATACCATAAGCTTTCGGAGCGCTGCCCCTTCATCAGATGGAGTGGTCTCTGTTCTCCAACAGTGCACAGATAGCCTGAAGATCCAAGGCTGAATGCCCGCTCGACAATCACCAGGCAAGACTGTTCTCTTACTGTGGGGGAGCACTTCAGCAGTCACGGTCATTCAGCCTTGGATCTTCAGGTAAGCGTTCTCCAAGGCGGCCTTCACGACACACGACAGCACAGAGTCACTGAGCAGAAACTGATAGCCAAGTTCCGCACACATGAGGACGACCTAAACCGGGATGTTGGATTTATGTCACATTATCAGTAACCCCCACAGCTTGCCCCTGGTCTTGCATAATCTCACCAGCTGTTCTGTGAGACAGTACACATCTCTTTAACCTGTGTTTAATGTTCCCTCCAACCACATTATCTGTACCTTTTAAGACCTGGCTGGCTGTAGAGATTTGCATTCTAATTAGTATTCTGTAACTTGATTTCTGTGTCTGTGCACTGTTGGAGAACAGAGACCACTCCATCTGACGAAGGAGCAGCGCTCCAAAAGCTTATGGTATTTGCTACCAAATAAACCTGTTGGACTTTAACCTGGTGTTGTGAGACTTCTTACTTTAAATGGAATTTAACGCAGCCAAGTGTGAGATATTGCACTTTGGAAGGACAAACCAAAGTAGAACGTACAGGGTAAATGGTAGGACTCTGAAGAGTGCAGTTGAACAGAGGGATCTGGGAATACAGGAACAGAATTCCCTAAAAGTGACGTCACAGGTGGATAGGGTCGTAAAGTGTGCCTTTGGTACATTGGCCTTTATAAATCGGAATATCGAGTATAAAAGTTGGAGTGTTATGGTAAGGTTATATAAGGCATTGGTGAGGCCGAATTTGGAGTATTGTGTACAGTTTTGATCACCTAGTTACAGGAAGGATGTAAAAAGGGTTGAAAGAGTGCAGAGAAGGTTCACAAAGATGTTGCCGGGACTTGAGAAGCTGAGTTACAGAGAGAGATTGAATAGGTTGGGACTTTATTCCCTGGAGCGTAGAAGATTGAGGGGAGATTTGATAGAGGTGTATAAGATTTTGATGGGTATAGATAGAGTGAATGCAAGCAGGTTTTTTCCGCTGAGGCTAGGGGAGAAAAAAACCAGAGGGCATGGGTTAAGGGTGAAAGGAGAAAAGTTTAAAGGGAATATTAGGGGTGCTTCTTCACGCAGAGAGTGGTGGGAGTGTGGAATGAGCTGCCGGATAAAGTGGTAACATTTAAGAAAAACTTGGACGGGTTCATGGATGAGAGGGGTGTGGAGGGATATAGTCCAAGTGCAGGTCAGTGGGACTAGGCAAAAAATGGTTCGGCACAGACAAGAAGGGCCAAAAGGCCTGTTTCTGAGCTGTAATTTTCTATGGTTCTATGGTTCTAGGCCCTTGGTGAGGCCACACCTTGAGTATTGTGTGCAGTTATGGTCTCTTAGTCTGAGGAAGGACATTCTTGCCATTGAGGGAGTCCAGCGGAGGTTCACCAGACTGATTCCTGGAATGACAGGACTGACATATGAAGAGAGACTGGATCGACTGGGCTCGTACTCACTGGAATTTAGAAGAATGAGAGGGGATCGCATAGAAACATATAAAATCCTAATGGGACTGGGATTGTTAGCTGTGGGAACAAAGTTCCCGATGTTCGGGAAGAACAGAACTAGCGTCATAGTCTAAGAATAAGGGGTAAACCATTCAGAGATGAGGAAGAACTTCTTCACTCAGAGTTGTGAACCTGTGGAATTCTCTACCACAGAAAGCTGTTGGGGTCAGTTCGTTAGATATGTTCAAGAGGGAACTGGACATGGCCCTTGTGGCTAAAGGGATCAAGGGGTATGGAGAGAAAGCGGGAGTGGGATACTGAAAATGCATGATCAGCCATGATCATATTGAATGGTGCAGCAGGCTCGAAGGGCTGAATGGCCTCCTCCTGCCTTCATGTTTCTATGTAAATTGGTTGTCGGTGTAATTCTTAGCATGATGAGGATTATTTAGTGAATGTTATTCAATTGCAGAATCATATCTGGTTGGGGTTTTGGAAGCACAGGCAGGCTGGGTACAGTTTGTATCTTGCTCACAATGACCAGTGGCTGGGACTTTCTGTTTTGTACGGTCTATTCAGTGACCCAGCAGTGCCTAGGGGATGTCTGTGGAGTGGGAGTGTTTCGTGGAGTGTTCTAGGGTGGGGGTAGAGGTGGGGGGTTTGTGGCGGGATGAGCAGTGCATGTGTACGTGTGTGTTTGTGTGTGTTTGTGTGTGTGTGTGTGTGTGGGGGGGGGGGGGGGGGGGCGATGGTTGTTGCATGCAGCGGGGAAGGGCATTATTTGGGGGGGAGTGTTTCATGAGGTGTTTGGGGAGGGGAATGTTCGGTTTGTGGGGGATGTTCACGGGTGGTGATGTGTGGGGGAGCGGGGATGGTACATGAGGTATTCATAGAACATAGAACATAGAACAGTAGAGCACAGAACAGGCCCTTCGGCCCTCGATGTTGTGCCGAGCTTTGTCCGAAACCAAGATCAAGCTATCCCACTCCCTATCATCCTGGTGTGCTCCATGTGCCTACCCAATAACTGCTTGAAAGTTCCTAAAGTACCTAACTCCACTATCACAGCAGGCAGTCCATTCCACACCCCAACCACTCTCTGAGTAAAGAACCTACCTCGGACATCCCTCCTATATCTCCCACCATGAACCTTATAGTTATGCCCCCTAGTAACAGCTACATCCACCCGAGGAAATAGTCTCTGAATGTCCACTCTATCTATCCCCCTCATCATCTTATAAACCTCTATCAAGTCGCCTCTCAGCCTCCTCCGCTCTAAAGAGAAAAGCCCTATTTCCTCAACCTTTCCTCATAAGACCTATGCTCCAAACCAGGCAGCATCCTGGTAAATCTCCTCTGCACTCTTTCCAGCGCTTCCATGTCCTTCTTATAGTGAGGTGACCAGAACTGCACACGATATTCCAAATGTGGTCTCACCAAGGTCCTGTACAGTTGCAGCATAACCCCACGGCTCTTAAACTCCAACCCCCTGTTAATAAACGCTAACACACTATAGGCCTTCTTCACAGCTCTATCCACTTGAGTGGCAACCTTCAGAGATCTGTGGATATGAACCCCAAGGTCTCTCTGTTCCTCCACATTCCTCAGAACCCTGCATTTGCCCTGTAATCCGCATTCAAATTTGTCCTTGCAAAATGAATCACCTCGCACTTATCAGGGTCAAACTCCATCTGCCATTTTTCGGCCCAGCTCTGCATCCTATTAATGTCTCTTTGCAGCCTACAACAGCCCTCCACCTCATCCACTACTCTATCAATCTTGGTGTCATCAGCAAATTTACTGACCCACCCTTCAGCTCCCTCCTCCAAGTCATTGATAAAAATCACAAATAGCAGAGGACCCAGCACTGATCCCTGTGGTACACCGGTGGTAACTGGTCTCCAGTCTGAAAGTTTTCCATCCACCACCACCCTCTGTCTTCTATGAGATATGATGTGGAGATGCCTGCATTGGACTGGGGTGAACACAGTAAGAGTTTTAACAACACCAGGTTAAAGTCCAACAGGTTTATTTGGTAGCAAATACAATTAGCTTTCGGAGCGCTGTTCCTTCGTCAGATGGAGTGGAAATCTGCTCTTCAGTGACCAGTGGAGTGCCCCAGGGATCTGTTCTGGGACCCTTGCTGTTTGTCATTTTCATAAATGACCTGGATGAGGAAGTGGAGGGATGGGTTGGTAAGTTTGCTGACGACACCAAGGTAGGTGGTGTTGTGGATAGTTTGGAGGGATGTCAGAAGTTGCAGCGAGACATAGATAGAATGCAAGACTGGGCGGAGAAGTGGCAGATGGACTTCAACCCGGATAAGTGTGTGGTGATCCATTTTGGCAGATCCAATGGGATGAAGCAGCAGTATAATATGAAGGGTACCATTCTTAGCAGTGTAGAGGATCAGAAGGACCTTGGGGTCCGGGTCCATAGGACTCTTAAATCGGCCTCGCAGGTGGAGGATGCGGTCAAGAAGGCGTACGGCGTACTGGCCTTCATTAATCGAGGGATTGAGTTTAGGAGTCGGGAGATAATGCTGCAGCTTTATAGGACCCTGGTTAGACCCCACTTGGAGTACTGCGCGCAGTTCTGGTCACCTCATTACAGGAAAGATGTTGAAGCCATTGAAAGGGTGCAGAGGAGATTTACAAGGATGTTGCCTGGATTGGGGGGCATGCCTTATGAGGATAGGTTGAGGGAGCTTGGTCTCTTCTCCCTGGAGAGACGAAGGATGAGAGGTGACCTGATAGAGGTTTACAAGATGTTGAGAGGTCTGGATAGGGTAGACTCTCAGAGGCTATTTCCAAGGGCTGAAATGGTTGCTACGATAGGACACAGGTTTAAGGTGCTGGGGGGTAGGTACAGAGGAGATGTCAGGGGTAAGTTTTTCACTCAGAGGGTGGTGGGTGAGTGGAATCGGCTGACGTCGGTGGTGGTGGAGGCAAACTCGTTGGGGTCTTTTAAGAGACTTCTGGATGAGTACATGGGATTTAATGGGATTGAGGGCTATAGATAGGCCTAGAGGTGGGGATGTGATCGGCGCAACTTGTGGGCCGAAGGGCCTGTTTGTGCTGTGGCTTTCTATGTTCTATGTTCTATAAGAGTAAAAAGCCTTGGGGTTTTTCTTGATCCGACCCACCAAGGACTTCTCATGCCCCCTCCGAGCTCTCCTGAGCCCTTTTTTTTAGCTCATCCCTTGCTACCTTGTACCCCTCAAGCGACCCAACTGAACCTTGTTTTCTCATCCTTACATACGCTCCCTTTTTCCTCTTGACAAGATATTCAACCTCTTTTGTGAACCATGGTTCCCTCACTCGGCCATTTCCTCCCTGCCTGACAGGGACATACCTGTCAAGGACACACAGTATTTGTTCCTTGAACAAGCTCCACTTTTCATTTGTGCCTTTCCCTGACAGTTTCTGTTCCCATCTTATGCTCCCTAATTCCTGCCTAACCGTATCATAATTACCCCTCCCCCAGTTATAAACCTTGCCCTGCCGTAAGGCCCCATCCCTCTCCATTGCAATAATGAAAGGCACTGAATTGTGGTCACTATCTCCAAAGTGCTCTCCCACAACCAAATCTAACACTTGGCCCGGTTCATTACCCAGTACCAAGTCCAATGTGGCCCCACCTCTTGTCGGCCTATCCACATATTGTGTCAGGAAACCCTCCTGCACACACTGTACAAAAACTGCCCCATCCAAACTATTCGACATATAAAGGTTCCAATCAATATTTGGGAAGTTAAAGTCACCAATGACAACTACCCTGTGACCTCCACACCTATCCATAATCTGTTTTGCAATTTCTTCCTCCACATCTCTATTACTATTTAGGGGCCTATAGAAAACTCCCAGCAACGTGACCGCTCCTTTCCTATTTCTAACTTCAGCCCATATTACCTCAGTAGGCAGATCCCCCTCGAACTGCCTTTCTGCAGCCGTTAAACTATCCTTGATTAACAATGCTACTCCTCCACCTCTTTTACCACCTTCCCTACTCTTACTGAAACGTCTATACCCCGAAACTTCCAACAACCATTCCTGTCCCTGTTCTAACCATGTCTCCGTAATGGCCACAACATCGTAGTCCCAAGTACCAATCCACGCTCCAAGTTCACCTACCTTATTCCAGATGCTCCTTGCATTGAAGTAGACGCACTTCAACCCACCTTCCTGTCTGCCGGTACACTCCTGCGACCTTGATACCCTCCTCAGTACCTCATTACACTCAACACTGGCTTCTGGACTAAAGCTCATTTTCCCATCCCCCCCAAAGAGCCGTAGCAAATTTCCCTCCCAGGATATTGGTGCCCCTCTGGTTCAGGTGCAAACCGTCCTGTTTGTACAGGTCCCACCTTCCCAGAATGTGCTCCAATTATCCATGTAACTGAAACCCTCCCTCCTACACCATCCCTGCAGTCACGTGTTTATTTGCACTCTTTCTCTGTTCCTCAACTCGCCAGCACGTGGCACCGGCAACAAACCAGAGATGACAACATGGTTTGTCCTGGCTCTCAGCTTCCACCCTAGCTCCCTAAATTCCTGTTTTAAATCCCCGTCCCTTTTCTTACCTATGTCATTGGTACCGATGTGTACCACGACTTGCTCTAGCTCTAGCTCTAGATTCCCCTCCCCCTTAAGGATCCTGAAAACACGGTCCGAGACGTCACGGACCCTGGCACCCGGGAGGCAACATACCATCCGTGAGTCTCTTTCGCAGTCACAGAACCTCCTATCTGTCCCTCTAACTATCGAGTCCCCAATAACTATTGCTCTCCTGCTCTCCCCCCTTCCCTTCTGAGCCACAGGGACGGACTCAGTGCTGGAGATCCGCTCACCGTGGCTTACCACTGGTAGGTCGTCCCCCTCAACCGTATCCAAAGCGGTATTCTTGTTGCCGAGGGGAACGACCACAGGGGATCCCTGTACTGACTGCTTCCTCCCAGCCCCTCTCACCGTCACCCATCTATCTTCATTCTTTGGAGTAACTACATCCCTGAAGCTTCTATCTCTGGCCACCTCTGCCTCCCGAATGATCCGAAGTTCATCCAGCTCCAGCTCTAGATCCCTAATGCGGTTTTTGAGGAGCTGGAGATGGGTGCACTTCCCACAGGTGAAATCAGCAGGAACACTGACGGTGTCCCTCACCTCAAACATTCTGCAGGAGGAACATTGCACTGCCTTCCCTTCCATCCCCTCTCGGTAACTTGCGGATAAAACAAGAAAAAGAAAGAACTTCCCTGATATTCACTCACCCCCTTTAGGTTAGAGAAAAAAATGCTTACCTGCTCTCACTCTGAGTCTTTTTTTAGGTTCGAGGAGGGTGTTTGCTGTGTTTGGGGGTGGGGTGGTGGCCGGTGTTCCAGGGTTGTGGGGGTGGGGAGGGGGGGAGGGGGGGATGTTCGAGGGGTCCCATTTTTTCTAATTTTTGACATGGCACCACTTGACACAGTCTCTCTGATTTTGACAAGGTGCCGTTGCTGGTGTGGCCGTGCTCACTCCCTGACAGCCCAGCAGGAAAAGCTGACATTCAACCCAGTGGATTGAGTGGCGTTATTCCCCAGTGGATTGAGTGGTTTCATTCCCCAGTGGATTTACTGGTGTTATTCCCCAGTGGATTGAGTGGTTTCATTCCCCAGTGGATTGAGTGGTTTCATTCCCCAGTGGATTGAGTGGTTTCATTCCCTCGTGAATTGAGTGGTTTCATTCCCCAGTGGATTGAGTGGCGTTGTTCCCCAGTGGATTGAGTAACGGTATTCCCAATGGATTTAGTGGTGTCATTCCCACTCGCTGTCATTCTGCTACAAATGGGATAATTCCAGCTCCTTTTTTTTTCCGGACTGGCCGAGTGCAGCTGGTATTTGGACAACATTGCTCTTTCCCATTCGTCAAGCTCAAATAATGAAAATAGGTTTTTTTTCATAGAAGTCCAGTTGCATTGCATTCAATGACCCTTGAACGACAGGCTAGGATTCTGGGTAACCTTATATGGGGTGGTTATCTGAAGCACTGGACGATGGAGTTTGATTGATGCATGTATCACCTGATGGATGGCAGACGGGAAAACACCATTAAAAGATACGTAAGCAGCCTGGATGTTGTGGAGTCTGCGTGCTTTGTGGTGCTATGGGAAGGATTGATAAGAATTGTGATTTGTTTTGAGAATGTCTGTATCGGCCTGCAGGCTGGAACGCAGCCAAGAAGCTGCCTTCATAGTGACATTGCTTCAGGGACTTACTCCTGCAGCCGCCATGGAATCGTCATAACTGGACACCAGGAAGGGAGTGACTAACTGCAGTGTCCACCGTAAGGTTACTTAGCAACTTGGTCACATTTGTGCCAATTTGGGGAAGTGTCCTGGGACAGAGATCTGTTATTATTTGTGATTTGGAAAACTCTGCCTGTCTTCTTTCTTTTGGAAATATTTCAAGTACTTTCTCCTTTCAATGAAGTTTCTTTTCTTTTTACTTACTTTCATTCGTTTATTATCAGTTATAATTGTCATCTCATTATTGTTATTATCATTATTTAATATTGAAAAAGTTGCTGTTTTAATGCAATATTGTCATCATCACTCATTCCTGTTACATCCAGAGCACCGATGAGACTCCTCATGATATTAATTAAAACCTCATAACCACAAGATTGCATCTGAACCCAATCCCACGGCCAACCCAAACAATCTGAACCTGAGCCCGCTGCCCTGCTGTCCCCCAAATTCCTGGATTCTTCTCAGCTTGAAATATTAATCTTCTTTTCCCTCAACACTGAAAACGATCTTTGCTTCAACCATCTCCTGTGTCAAACTCGATATTGTTCAATGGCTCTGCACAGACATTCTCCTGACTGTTCCTGTCACTCTCAGAATGACAATTTGGATTTGGTGACCTTTCACCTCTGACTCTCCGATTCAGCCTGTCCCTATTTACTTGTCAAACCTTTCAGAATTTAAAAACCTCCATCAACATATATCTTAGCTTTCTCTGCTCTGGTAGAGTCCTGGTATCCCTCCTACAGTTCCTAATCCCTGCTGTAACCTGATTGAAGCAGCAACACTCTGATGCTATAACACCCTGCCTACAATGGGACAACTAGCCTGCTCACTACATTCCATCTGTAGCTGAAACATCGCCTGGAACTAATATATCATTCCCTCTTCGTCTTGTACTCTGTCACTTTATGAAACAAAAATTAGATCAGCTTTTTTATGGCTTTAGCTATCTGCACTAACACTCTTATGCATCCTGTCTTTGAATCCATAAACGTGGGGTTATGGGTTCAAATGGGGTGGCACAGTGGCAGAGTGGTTAGCACTGCTGCCTCACAGCACCAGGGATCTGGGTTCGATTCCCGGCTTGGGTCACTGTCTGTGTGGAGTTTGCACATTCTCCTTGTGTTTGCGTGGGTTTCCTCCGGGTGCTCCGATTTCCTCCCACAGTCTAAAGGTGTGTGGATTAAGTGGATTGGCCATGCTAAATTGCCCCTTAATGTCAGGGGGACTAGCTAGGCTAAATGGGGTCATGAGGATAGGGCCTGGGTGGGATTGTAGTCGGTGTGGACTTGATGGGCTGAATGGCCTCCTGCACTGTAGGATTCTATGATTCTATGAACTTGTAATGCTTTCTCATAATCTTTTTTGCTCTTTTTCAGAGCAAGTTCTGATTTGAGCTGCACTATTAGATAGAGGGAGAAGGGAAGGAAATTGCAGACATTTCTCCTGCTCTTTTTAACATTTGAACCAACAAATGAAAACAAAAAACTGATTATCCAGTTCTGTAGCAGGATTTTTTCGATCCGAAACGTTAACTCTGTTTTCGGGATTTTCCGGCCGCGCTCGCCCTAAGGCCGGAAAATCCCTCCCCGAGGTCAACGGACCTTTGCATGGTCCACCCCCGCACGCTATGATTCCCGTGACGGGTGGGACGGGAAAATCCTGCCCTGTTTCTCTCTCCACAGACGCTGCCAGACCTGCTGAGTTTATCCGGCATTTTCTCTCTTTATCTCAGATTTCCAGCATCTGCAGCATTTTGCTTTTATTTGAACAGACCTTGCTATTTGCAATTTATAAATTTCTTACAGTGCTTTAATCTGGAAGGTGGTTTAAAACCAAAAAGGTCGAAGGATCAAGATTCTGCTCGGTTACAATTTGTCCAGAATGGGGCAAGCCAATGTCAAAGTTCATCAGCAACAATAGAATTCCTGTGATCCTTTGCACTCATTTAGAAAAGCATTGTGCTGGGACCGGCCTTGCTCTAAACAAGGCCAAGGCTGAAGTCAATCTCCATCTTCACAAAACAAAAGCAAATAAAAAGCTCAACATCTGAATCAATGGCTACAAATTCAAACAGCAGCCAACTCCAACATAGCTCGCAGTGACCCTGGATAGGACACTGACCTTCCAAGAACACCGAAAAACAACTGCAGCCAAGATCAACTCCAGAAACAACTTGATCGCCAGACTAGCCAGATCAACGAGGGGTGCTGCTACGTGTACCCTCCAACGCACACTCACACAATCGCACACTCGCACACACCTCCACACATCTGCCGACTTGAAACCACCCACAAAATGATTGAGGAAGTTTGCAATGCCCCCTCCCTGCCACACTACACTGATCTATTCAGCCCACCCAAAGTACAACTCCCATCTATAAGGTCAATCTGGATAAACCCATCCACATTTCAATGCCAATTCCACCTGGACAATGAATGGGAATCATTGGACACAACAAACAAGGACCTAGTCCCAAACCCAACCCAGCAGCTGTCTGAGGAAGGAGTGGTCCAGCCTCAACAGGTTCAGGAGCAGCCGTGGCCCCTGCTTGGCCAATCTCCACAGATGGGGCATTAGTGCCAGCCCCCTATGTGGGAGAGAGCAAACACTGCACCATATCATAGGGAAGTGTTCAATCCACAGACTCAGCAGAGGCCTATCCACATGCAACGCAGCAGGAGTGGAAGAAACTGCTTGGCTTGTGGACTTTACATTCATTAAATAAGTAAAAATAAACTAACTCTGTCTGTTTGCAGACTTTCAAGTGGTTCTCTGAATGAAGCTGCTTCTTCTGGGCACTAATTTAAAAGCTTTTAAATATTTAAAAAACAATTTAGTTAGAGGTTGACTGCTGTATGTTAATGAAACACAGAAACGGTCTTGTCTTTTGAAAAGAAATTTCAGTTTTTTGAACAATGGAATGAGTCACAATGCTGGACTCGACACTTCGATTAAGAGAGATAATTTTTGGTGATTATTATATTTTCAGAAGTGTTAAAATAATTGCGTCAGGTTCCCACTCTTAAACATACAAGAAATATTTTTAATTCAAAAAATAAAGCAAATTATTTCTTTCTAAAGTGCTGTCTGTGATGTCTCATTGGATGATTTCTGCTCGAGTAGAAACTTAAACTGTAACTTCACTTGGAAAATAAGAACTTGTGCAATTTGCTCCAGAACTGTCAATTGCAGCCAAACCGGAAACTCGACACCATAACATCAATTATTAGAACCTAAAATAAAAGCAAATAACATTAAAAAACACACAAAAAGATCGAAAATAGGAGCAGGAGGAGGCCATTTGGCCCTTCGAGCCTGCTCTGCCATTCAATATAATCATGGCTGATCATCCAACTCAGCACCATTCTCTCCACCTCACCCCATACCATATGGCACCTTTAGATTCTAGAAATCTATCTGTTTCCTTCTTCGATATATTCAGCGATTTGGCCTCCACAGCTTTCTGTGAGGGAGGATTCCACAGGTTCACCACCCTCTGAGTGAAGAAATTTCTCCTCATATCAGTCTGAAATGATCCCGTATCCTGAGACTGTGGCCCTTGTGCTAGACACCCCCTCCTGCCTCCCCCCCCATCTCCCGCAGCCAGAGGAAACAATATCCCTGCATCCAGTTCTGTCAGAATTTTATGTTTCCATTAGACCCCCTCTCATTTTCTAAATTCCAATGAAAACAGGCCCAGTCAACCCAATCTCTCCTCTTTCAACAATCCTGCCATCCCGGGAATCATTCTGATGAACCTTTGCTGCAGTCTCTCTATGGCAAATATAACCTTTCTTAGATAAGGAGACCAAAACTGTATACAGTAGCCTTATCGAGGCTCTGTACAGCTGCAGTAAGACATCTTTGCTCCTGTACTCAAGTCCTTCTGCAATGAAGACCAACATACCATTTGCCTTCCTAACTGCTTGCTGTACCTGCACGCTTGCTTTTAGTGACTTTTTTTTATTCATGGGACTTGGGTGTCACTGGTTGGCAGGATTTATTGCCCATCCCTAGTTGCCCGAGGGTATTGAGAGTCAACCACATTGCTGTGGCTCTGGAGTCACATGTAGGCCAGACCAGGTAAGGACGGCAGATTTCTTTCCCAAAAGCATTAGTGACCCAGATGGGTTTTTCCAACAATTGACAATGATTTCACGGTCATCAGTAGATTCTTAATTCCAGATATGTTTTATTGAATTCAAATTCCACCATCTGCTGTGGCGGGATTCGAACCCAGGTCTACCAGAACATTAGTTGAGTTTCTTGATTAATAGTCTAGCGATAATACCACTAGGCCATCGCCTCCCTTTCTTTAAGAAAATTACATGTGGACAATGGGGAACCTGTGGATGTGGTGTATCTGGATTTCCAGAAGGCATTTGACAAGTTGCCGCACCAAAGACTGCTACATAAGATAAAGATGTACGGTGTTGCGGGAAATGTATTGCATGGATAGAGGATTAGTTAGCTAACAGAAAGCAAAGAGTGGGGATAGATGGGTGTTTTTCCGGTTGGCGATCGGTGACGAGTGCTTTGCCTCAGGGATCAGTGTTGGGGCCGCAATTGGTTACGGTTTACATAGATGATTTGGAGTTGGGGACCAAGTGCAGTGTGTCAAAATGCGCAGATGACACTAAGATGAGTGGCAGAGCAAAGTGTGCAGAGGATGCTGAAAGTCTGCAAAGGGATATAGATAGTGTAAGTGAGTGGGCGGGGGTCTGACAGATGGAGTACAATGTTGGTAAATGTGAGGTCATCCATTTTGGTAGGAATAACAGCAAAATGGACTATTATTTAAATAGTAAAAAATTGCAGCATGCTGCTGTGCAGAGGGACCTGAGTGGCCTTGTGCAAGAATCTCAAGGAGTTGGTTTGCAGGTGCAGCAGGTAATTAAGAAGGCAAATGGAATTTTGTCCTTCATTGCTCGAGGGATGGAGTTTCAAACAGCTAGATTATGTTGCAGCTGTATAAGGTGCCGGTGAGGCCACACCTGGAGTACTGTGTACAGTTTTGGTCTCCTTACTTGAGAAAGGATATACTGGCACTGGAGGGGGTGCAGAGGAGATTCACTAGTATGATTCCGGAGTTGAGAGGGTTGGCTGATGAGGAGAGACTGAGTAGACTGGGACTATACTCATTGGAATTCAGGAGAATGAGGGGAGATCTTATAGAAACATATAAGATTATGACGGGAATAGATAAGATAGAAGCAGGGAAGTTGTTTCCACTGGCCTGCCCAGTGGAGCAGTTGAGGCTACCTCATTGAATGTTTTTAAGGTGAGGATAGATAAATTTTTGAACAGTAAAGAAATTAAAAGTCATGTTGAGCGGGCGGGTAAGTGGAGCTGTCCATGATCTTATTGAATGGCGGAGCAGGCTCGAGGGGCCAGATGGCCTACTCTTGCTTCTAGTTCTTATGTTCTCCCCTAGTTACATCAGCATCAGGTTCTCCTGATGTTAACCCTTTACTACCTGGTTATGAAACTGCAGGAGGATTTATTTTTTATTCTTTCATGGAATGTGGGTGTTACACAGTAAAGCAGCAAGTGTGGCCCCAAGGTTCTGAGTACAGAACCCTGTTGTATTCAAGTCAGGTTGTGAAATAGAATTGAGCTGCAGAGATTCCTTTATTCAGTTGACTGGATCCCTTTGATGCCTCTGTTGTAAACTGGGTTCAGTATGTTACATGATTAGGATATTCTTCCATGGCAACCAGAATAGAGGAGGAGGGAAGAAGGTGGCAATCTTGTTAAGTGTGTGGGGGACCCAGGACTATAATCTAATCCATAGCTTCATGCCTCTGAACATTCCAATTCAAGTTCATTTGCAGAAATAGTGGATTTGTTAATATGGCACAATCACACAAAGCCCTCAGCATTTTATATTCAATTCCATGAGGAGAGGCCCAGGGGAGATCATAGACAAATTGCAGGGCACCGTGATCTCAGAGCCACACTGAATGACATGCTGAGAGACCGCTTAGTTTGTGGAGATATCATGAGGTCATCCAAAGGAAACTGTTGGCGGAGATGAAAATTAATTTGAAGAAGGTGCTGGAAATAGCACTGGTGATGGAGAGTGCGGAGAAAGAACTTCAGAGCATGCAAAATGGCATGGTCCATCTGTTAGGCCAGGAAACTACAACCAGCAGTGGTGTTGGAAGTGAAGATATCAGAATTAACAACCTAGAATCAAAACTGAGTGTTATTGGTGTGGGGGCAAACACTTCCCTGAAGTCTGATGATTTAAGAAGCAGAGAGCTTTGTGTTCCACAGGAAGGGCTGTTTGAGCCACAGATGCAAGAGTAAGCAGCGCCTACCCAGTAATAGAGAGAGCAGCACAGCACTAGTGCATAATGCGGGAGATTCTCTGGTAAGGGATCTGAACATTCGATCACTAAACACATAAAAGTGGGCAAGCTAGCTCCCATCATAATGGTGCTTTTGGTTAATGGCAGACCATTAAAAATGGAAGCTGACACGGGAGTATGGGCTGGCGTAACAGGTAACATCGATATTGTAATGTAACATCTGCAAAACGTTCAGCCTTTGAGTTGAAGAACACATCTGCAAGATTGGCAACCTACAGGGAGAGGCCATTAAGAGAGTGGGTTCCAGATAGAAGGTATATATGTGACGCTGGCTGGAGATCAGTCATACACAATATTGGATATGAGCCATGCATATCAACAACTGGAGTGATTGCACTGGAGGGGGTGCAGAGGAAATTCACCAGGATGCTGCTTGGGATGGAACATTTACGAAGAGAGGTTGGGTCGGCTGTGTTGTTTTCTTTGGAGCAGAGAAGACTGAGGGGTGACCTATCAAGGTGTACAAGATTATGAGAGACATGGATAGGGTGGATAAGGAGCAGCTGTTCCCCTTAGTTGAAGGATCAGTTTACGAGGGGACAAAGGTTCAAGGTGAGGGGCAGGAGGTTTAGGGGGGATGTGAGGAAAACCTTTTTTACCATTGTTCCACAGGAGCAGGCTGAGGGTAAGGGAGCTTGTGTGTGCACTAATTTATGTAATTATTTTTTCAGTTAAATTAGTGAAAAAAAATCGGAGGTTTTTTTTTCTAAACAGGAAATAGGCCCAGCAGCAGCCTGGGAAGGTTTTGGAGGGTTTAAAAGTAGGCCGCACCTTTGAGCGGGCAGCGTCATTAGCGGGCAGCGGAGTGAGCAGGGGGTAGAGTGAGAGCTAAAAGGGCTTTGGCTCACAGGGCTTTGGCGAAGGCGAGGAAGGTTGTTTGTTTGTTTTTCTTCGGTTACACCCCCTTTTTGTTTTATCCCCAAAACTAAAAAGGGCATGGCTGGTATGAGTGGGAGGCCAGTATACTGCATTCGGTGTGGGATGTGGGAGTTCCTGGAGACAACTTGCCTCCCAGAAGTCCATATCTGTGCCAGATGTGTGGAACTGCATCTCCTGAAGGATCGTGTAAGGGAGCTGGAGCTGAGGCTCGATGAACTCAGTTTAGTTAGGGAAAATGAGAGAGTAATAGATAAAAGTTATAGTCAGGTAGTGACACCAGGGTCTCGGAAGGAAGACACGTGGGTCACAGTTAGGAGGGGTAATAGTCAGAAGGGTGATGTGCCAGAAAGTACCCCAGTAGCAGTCTCCCATAAAAGAAAGGAATGGGCAACAGATGGGAGAAGGGAAGGGAGTGAGCAGTCTGTGGAGGGATCCCCTGTGGTTGTCCCCCTCCAAAATAGGTATCTTGTTTTGGATTCTGTGGAGGGGGATGACCCTCCAGGGGTAAGCCACGAGGACCAGATCGCCTCCACGGAGACAGGCTCAGGGGTCCGGAAGGGAAAGAAGGGTTTAGGAGAGCAATAGTTGTGGGGGTCGCAATGGTTAGAGGCACGGACAGGCGGTTCTGTGGGACTGAACGAGAATCCAGGATGGTAGTCTGCCTCCCTGGTGCCGGGGTACTGGATGTCTCCGAGAGGGTAGGAAGCATATTTAAAAAGGAAGGTAGTCAAACGGATGTGATTGTACACATTGGGGGAAATGATGTAGGTAGGAAGAGCAGGGGGGTCATACGAGAGAAATTCAGGGAGTTGGGTGCTAAGCTAAAAAGTAAGACCTCCAGGGTAGCAATATCTGGACTGCTCCCGGTGCCTAGTGCAAGTGAGGCTCGGAACAGGGAGATTCTGCAGTTGAACGTGTGGCTAAAGGACTGGTGCAAGAGGGAGGGTTTTAAATTCATAGATAACTGGGAAATCTTCAAGTCAGGATGGCAACTGTACAGAAAGGATGGGTTACACCTTAACTGGAAGGGAGCAAATATCCTGGCTGGGAGTTTTGCTAGAGTGTTTCGGCACGATTTAAACTAGTGTGGCAGGGGGGTGGGGAACAAAACAGGAGGTCAGTAAATACTGAGGCTGGGGTCGAGCTGGGGGCCAGGGCAAGGCTAGCAAAGAAGAGGAGCACTCTGGAGGAGGAGGACCTGACTGGGCCTGGAGGTCTGGAGTGCATCTGCTTCAATGCGAGGAGTGTAACGGGTAAAACAGACGAACTTAGGGCCTTAATGCTTGTGCGGAATTTGGATGTGGTTGCGGTGACGGAAACTTGGTTAAAAGAAGGACAGGACTGGCAGCTGAATATTCCGGGGTATAAGTGTTTTAGGCGAGACAGAGGAGGGGCTAAAAAAGGTGGGGGAGTAGCGATATTAGTTAAGGAGCATATTACCGCGGTGCAGAGGGTAGACAACTTAGAGGGGTCATGTACTGAGTCGCTGTGGGTGGAACTCAGAAACAGGAAGGGTGCAGTCACTATGCTGGGGGTGTACTACAGACCACCCAACAGCCCACGGGAAGTGGAGGAGAGGATATGTCAGGAGATTCTGGATAGATGCAGAAAACATAGGGTTGTTGTAGTGGGGGACTTTAATTTCCCTGGCACAGACTGGAAAGTGCTTAGAGCTGGGGGACCGGACGGGGAGGAATTTGTAAAATGCGTACTGGAAGGTTCTTTGGAACAGTATGTAGATAGCCCGACTAGAGAGGGGGCTATACTGGACCTAGTTCTGGGAAATGAGCCCGGTCAGGTTGTCAAAGTTTTGGTAGGGGAACATGTGGCAAATAGTGACCACAACTCTGTTAACTTTAGGATAGTAATGGACAAGGATGAGTGCTGTCCTACGGGCAGGGTGCTAAATTGGGGGAAGGCTGACTATAGCCGGATTAGGCAGGAATTGGTGGATGTCGATTGGGAGAGGATGTTCGAGGGTAAGTCCGCGTCTGGCATGTGGGAGTCTTTGAAGGAACTATTGATAAGGCTGCAGGATAGGCATGTGCCTGTAAAAAGGAAAGATAGGAAAGGTAGGATTCGAGAGCCGTGGATAACCAGGGAAATTGAGGATCTGATTAAAATGAAAAGGGAGGCGTACGTTAAGTCCAGGCAACTGAAAACAGATGGAGCTCTGGAGGAATACAGAGAGAGTAGGAAAGATATCAAACGGGGAGTTAGAAGGGCAAAAAGAGGTCACGAGATGTTCTTGGCAGGCAGGATTAAGGAGAATCCTAAGGCATTCTATTCATACGTTAGGAACAAAAGAGTTGTCAGGGAGAAAATCGGACCTCTCAGGGACAAATGAGGGGAATTATGCTTAGAACCCAAGGGAATAGGGGAGATCCTAAATGAATACTTTGCATCGGTATTCACAAAGGAGAGGGGCGTGTTAACCGGGAGTGTCTTGGAGGGAGGTGTTGACCCGTTAGAGAAAATCTCCATTACAAGAGAGGAAGTGTTAGGTTTTTTAGGGAACATTAAAACTGACAAAGCCCCAGGGCCTGATGGCATCTATCCTCGACTGCTCAGGGAGACGAGAGGTGAAATTGCTGGGCCTCTGACGGAAATCTTTGTCGCTTCTTTGGACACGGGTGAGGTCCCTGAGGATTGGAGGATAGCAAATGTGGTCCCGTTGTTTAAGAAGGGTAGCAGGGATAACCCAGGAAATTATAGGCCGGTGAGCTTGATGTCCGTGGTAGGGAAGTTGTTGGAGAGGATTCTTAGAGACAGGATGTATGTGCATTTAGAACGGAACAATCTCATTAGTGACAGACAGCATGGTTTTGTAAGAGGGAGGTCGTGCCTTACAAATTTGGTGGAGTTTTTTGAGGAAGTGACAAAAACGGTTGATGAAGGAAGGGCCGTGGATGTCGTCTATATGGATTTCAGTAAGGCATTTGACAAAGTCCCACATGGCAGGTTGGTTAAGAAGGTTAAGGCTCATGGGATACAAGGAGAAGTGGCTCGATGTGTGGAGAACTGGCTTGGCCATAGGAGACAGAGGGTAGTCGTCGAAGGGTCTTTTTCCGGCTGGAGGTCTGTGACCAGTGGTGTTCCGCAGGGCTCTGTACTAGGACCTCTGCTATTTGTGATATATATAAATGATTTGGAAGAAGGTGTAACTGGTGTAATCAGCAAGTTTGCGGATGACACGAAGATGGCTGGACTTGCGGATAGCGAAGAGCATTGTCGGGCAATACAGCAGGATATAGATAGGCTGGAAAATTGGGCGGAGAGGTGGCAGATGGAATTTAATCCGGATAAATGCGAAGTGATGCATTTTGGAAGAAATAATGTACGGAGGAGTTATACAATAAATGGCAGAGTCATCAGGAGTATAGAAACACAGAGGGACCTAGGTGTGCAAGTCCACAAATCCTTGAAGGTGGCAACACAGGTGGAGAAGGTGTTGAAGAAGGCATATGGTTTGCTTGCCTTTATAGGACGGGGTATAGAGTATAAAAGCTGGAGTCTGATGATGCAGCTGTATAGAACGCTGGTTAGGCCACATTTGGAGTACTGCGTCCAGTTCTGGTCGCCGCACTACCAGAAGGACGTGGAGGCATTGGAGAGAGTGCAGAGAAGGTTTACCAGGATGTTGCCTGGTATGGAGGGTCTTAGCTATGAGGAGAGATTGGGTAGACTGGGGTTGTTCTCCCTGGAAAGACGGAGAATGAGGGGAGATCTAATAGAGGTATACAAGATTATGAAGAGTATAGATAGGGTGAACAGTGGGAAGCTTTTTCCCAGGGCGGAGGTGAAGATCACGAGGGGTCACGGGCTCAAGCTGAGAGGGGCGAAGTATAACTCAGACATCAGAGGGACGTTTTTTACACAGAGGGTGGTGGGGGCCTGGAATGTGCTGCCAAGTAGGGTGGTGGAGGCAGGCACGCTGACATCGTTTAAGACTTACCTGGATAGTCACATGAGCAGCCTGGGAATGGAGGGATACAAACGATTGGTCTAGTTGGACCAAGGAGCGGCACAGGCTTGGAGGGCCGAAGGGCCTGTTTCCTGTGCTGTACTGTTCTTTGTTCTTTGTTTGTACCCAGAGGGTGGTGACGGTCTGGAATGCGCTGTCTGGGAGGGTGGTAGAGGCGGGCCGCCTCACGTCCTTTAAAAAGTATCTGGATGAGCACTTGGCGCATCATAACATTCAGGACTATGGACCAAGTGTTGGCAGATGTGATTAGGTGGGAGGTCAGGTGTCTCGCATGTCGGTGCAGACTCGATGGGCTGAACAGACCCTTTGGACTGTATGATTCTATAGATTGTAAGTAGTTGAGGACCCAGCACTGATCCCTGTGGCACTCTGCACTCCTGCCGACACAAAAAATGACCCATTTATCCCCACTCTTTGATTCCAGAAAGCTAATCAATCCATGTATCTATGGTGATATGTTACCGGTGAAAGGACAGTTGGGGGTCCTGGATAAGAGTGCTACCTGAGAGAGGTCACCATCGCTAATGTGCCTTTGTAATTGCATTTACTGCCTGAGAGTCATGTTTGATAGGAATAAAGTTGTAAACTTCTGCATTTTGAAGTAACGTTGCACTGATCCGGTTTTGTCAGGTCACTGACTTCCATTTTGGCAGCGTGAGATGTGAGGCTGCTGAGTTTCAAAGAATTCACTTTAAAAACAACCCTTCAGTGGAACAGCTGTTCCACCATCCCTTCAAAAATGAACTCTGAGAGATTGATGGATTGGAGGTACTACATCAACTAAACTCTACCTTTTATGCATTCATTAAAAATAAATGGCCTCTTTTCAACTCACTGGGCTTCAAAAATAATGATGTGATAAATTATTGAAGTTGTTATTTCCATGAATGCTGTCTCAGTTAACTCTGCAATGCAGCCATGTTCCCCTTGTACTGAATCATTAATGAATACCAACGGCCTGGGAGAATCCCCCCTCCGAGTTTTTAAATATACTTCTTACAGACAAACAGATAAAGAGACCAACAAACAGGGGTAAAAATATTACCCCTGCCTACTAATAACGGTGGAGGTAATGGGTACACAACCACACAAGTAAGCTGGGACAAACGCAAAATGCCGCGGGTACAAGAAGCCTGAGATAAAACTGAGAATGCTGGAAATACTCGGCAGGTTTGGCAAAGTCAATGGAGAGAGAAAAAGCAGTCTTATTGGCTGGTGACCTTTCTGTTCTGATGGAAGGTTGTAGAGTTAACTCTATTTCTCTCTCTCCACAGATATTGCAGGATCTGCTAATTAAACCTGGATTTTCCAGATGTATCTGAGTATACAGCACAAACGTTTAACTATTGACACATCTGCAATGCCTTTCTTTAAGTGCAAAATTCAGCGAGAAGGAATTGAAAGCATTTAACGTTCAAATGGCGACGTGTAGATTTTTCTTTTAACAATAGTGTTTGAGAAAATGGAATGGCAACTTTATCTTCAGTGGTGGTGACACATTGCGTGTGTTGTCAAAGTTCTCTGCTTGTTACTACAGAATTGCATGATTAGAAATCACTTTATAATTTTCCTTACAACTTACAGTCTGTTCAGTTACAATTGCAACTGCTTCAGAATAACATTTCATGCTCACACCACCAGTTACAGCGACTGATTACACAATGATTCTGGCATTGCAGCCGCACTGATTAGAGGGAACATTGTTTCAGAGTAACCTATGCGCATCCACGTTGTCTGCAGCTTTACAAAGAAGGAAGTGGAATTATCGAAAGAGATGAACTTTAGATTATCTTTAACTGATAATAAAAGTCAAAAGTTTTGTCAACAACTTCTCATCTAATATTAAGGGTCAGACAAAAACTCCAAGGTATATTATGAAGTTAGCCAAGACCCCAACATTTTTGATTTTGGTATTCAGGTGAGCATAAGATGTTTCCGCTCCAGGTGTGATTCTATTAATCCACTGGGAAGCTTTTATTAAAATAAACTTTAATTAAGAACACAGTTAGAATATAACAAAAAGAATTAACATAATTTTTACCAATTGAAATTCTTAAACATGACAATGTATAATTCTTAACAGCTAGCTATCTCTATAGTTCCAATTTAAGCAATTTCCCGATAGGCATAAATCCCTTCATCAGAATCAGTCAGCATCAAAAACAGATTTGTTCATAGAACATAGAACATAGAAAGAATACAGCACAAACAGGCCCTTCGGCCCACAAGTTGCGCCGGTCATGTCCCTACCTACCTAGGCTTATTTATAGGCTTACCTATAACCCTCAATCCTATGAAGTCCCATGTACTCATCTAGAAGTCTCTTAAAAGACCCTATCGAGTTTGCCTCCACCACCACTGACGGCAGCCAATTCCACTCGCCCACCACCCTCTGAGTGAAAAACGTACCCCTAACATCTCCTCTGTACCTACCCCCCAGCACCTTAAACCTGTGTCCTCTCGTAGCAGCCATTTCAGCCCTGGGAAAAAGCCTCTGAGAATCCACCTGATCTATACCTCTCAACATCTTATACACCTCTATCAGGTCACCTCTCATCCTTCGTCTCTCCAAGGAGAAAAGACCGAGCTCCTTCAGCCTATCCTCATAAGGCATGCCAACCAATCCAGGCAACATCCTTGTAAATCTGTATTGATCTTCCAATCACAATGCAGGTCTGGTCTGGTGATGTCATCTGCTCCCTTTGTGATTCAGTTAATCTAATCAGCAGCCCGACTGGGCCCTGACTGTTTGTGAATTCGACTGGAGGCAGGCAGGGCTGAGCCTGCTGGGAGCAAACAGCCAGTTTCTGCAGCCAAACGTGGCCACTTCTACAATTTAAATGGTCAATGTGTGTTTTACAGTCCTTATATGCGTTGGTGTTGCCCGAAAAACTTACAATCCCCACCTCGTGCGGTTTGTCAATCCACGTGGTGAGTGCTCCACTGCTGCACATGGTGTTGCAGGAGCCACTTTCAACCTCTGCTGATTTCCCAATACCATCCTGCTGCTGTGTACCGACATGCCCACGCCGTGTTGGTGCGGGATGCAGAACGGTTTCACACCGGCATCTGTTGGGAATGGCACCCCATCGTGGCAGGCAGGAGTGCACATTTTGTTTTAGCTCTGCCGCATTATTCCCGCCTCCCCCCATCCCCATGCACACACCGACCCCCCTCCCCCACTGTCCCCCCAATATGAAACCTGCCACCTCTGGGACTGGAAAATCCTGGCCACTGAAGTTTAAGAAATTCTTCTCACATTTATTTGCTAATTCTTCCTTTCTTCTGTGTAATCTTACTTGTTAATAATCACTAATTAGTTTAATCTGAACTCTGGTTGTCTGCCAAAAATGCTGGAAAATCTCAGCAGGCCTGACAGCATCTGTAGAGAGTGAATAGAGGCAACGTTTCGAGTCTGGGTGACCCTTCGTCAGAGTTTTGAAGACAAGGGAACTGGGACAAGATTTATACTGTGAGCATTTTCTGTTTTTGTTTCCAATCCCAGCATCCGCAGTATTTTGCCTTTATCGGTTGTCTGCCAGTTTGCTTGAAGAAATCTGAGTGACATGGTAGGGGAGATCATTTTGCTTCTGCTTCTCAGCCCCATGTAGAGAGGTTGATTGTTTGTGTTGTGTCAATGCGACCTGTAAGGTTATGGTTTGATTGATAGAACCTGGAAGCTATCGATGATCACCTTGAGCATGAGTAAAATATGTCTGGCAGAAGCATGGTAAACATAAATGATTTAGACAAAGGAATTGAATGCAATATCTCCAAATTTGCAGACGACACTAAGCTGGGTGGCAGTGTGTGCTGTGAGGAGGATGCTAAGAGGCTGCAGGGTGACTTGGACAGGCTGGCTGAGTGGGCAAATACTTGGCAAATGCAATATAATGTGGATCAATGTGAGATTATCCACTTTGGTGGCAAAAACAGGAAGGAAGATTATTATCTGAATGGTGGCAGTTTCGGAAAAGGGGAAGTGCAACGTGACCTGGGTGTCATGGTGGAACAGTCGCTGAAGGTTGGCATGCAGGTACAGCAGGCGGTGAGGAAAGCTAATGGCATGCTGGCCTTCATAGCGAGAGGATTTGAGTATAAGAGGAGGGATGTCTTGCTGCAGTTACACAGGGCCTTGCTGAGGCCACACCCTGAGTATTGTGTGCAGGTTTGGTTTCCTAGTCTGAGGAAGGACATTCTTGCTATTGAGGGAGTCCAGTGAAGGTTCACCAGACTGATTCCTGGAATGACAGGACTGACATGTGAAGAGAGATTGGATCGACTGGGCTTGTACTCACTGGAATTTAGAAGAATGAGAGGGGATCGCATAGAAACATAGAAAATCCTGATGGGACTGGGCAGGTTAGATGCGGGAAGAATGTTCCTGATGTTGGGGAAGTCCAGAATAAGTGGTAAACCATTCAGGACTGAGGTGAGGAAGAACTTCTTCACTCAGACAGCAGGATTTTCCAGCCTCGCTCATCCCGAAACTATAAAATCCCGCCTAAGGTCAACAAACATTTCCAACGTCCGCCCCCTCGCCTGCTCTGATTCCATGGTGGGTGGGCGGTAAATAGTGAACCTGTGGAATTCTCTCCCACAGAAAGCTGTTGGGGCCAGTTCATTAGATATGTTCAAGAGGGAGCTGGACGTGGCCCTTGTGGCTAAAGGGATCAAGGGTATGGAGAGAAAGTGGGAGTGGGATACTGAGCATGATCAACCATGATCATATTGAATGGTGGTCCAGGCTCGAAGGGCCGAACGGCCTCCTCCTGAACCTATTTTCTATGTTTCTATGTTGTTACATGCCTGCATAATTTAAATAAAATTAACTGGAATTGAACCCTATTTCTAAAATAAAATAATTTGAGTTGGCACAGTGGTTAGCATTGCTGCCTCACAGTGCCAGGACTTGGGTTCCAGCCTTGGGTCACTGTCTGTGTGGAATTTGCACGTTCTCCTCGTATCTGTGTGGCTTTCCTCTGGGTGCTGTGGCTTCCTCCCACACTCGAACAATGTGCAGGTTAGGTGGATGGACCATGCTAAATTGCTCCTGAGTATCAGGGGGCTTTGCAGGGTAAATACATGGGGTTACGGGGAAAGAGGTGGGATTGTTGTCGGTGCAGGCTCGATGGGCCGAATGGTCTCCTTCTGCACTGTATGGAGTCTATGATAGTCTATAATTTGTATCTGGAGCCTGACTGTTACTGTTTCAGTGTGAGTGAGAGAAAACCTTGTGAAATAAAAGTTAGCCAACAGTACAAACAACTTTCCAGTGAAAAACTCAACAATCAATCTTGAGTTTCATTGCTGTAAAAGTAATTCCTTCCAGCAATCCTGCAGTAATGAATATTTGAATGTATTCTGCTTCATGTGAATGCTTCTCATACACAAAATACTTACTACTCTCATCACTTTTTTATGTGCTTTCAAGGACAGATTTTTCATGATGACTTCTCCATTGGCCGTGGTCAATGCTGCTTTCAGCCATCGCACCTTCATCCTGAACAGAAAAAAGACATTTTGCATTGTCACCGTCAGTGGCTTTGTGAGAAGGAACACATTGATGGTGACAGTCCATTAAACCACACACTAGATGGTCAGATGTAGCCTTGTTCCTCTTGATGCTGCACATTTTGTGAGTCCGTCATGATCTCCATAGACACTGATAACTTTTACAGAGATTTGAGCTGCCAGAAAGTGGTGGGAAGATTTCACATTGTAAAACTTCTACTGAAACAAATGACTAAAAAGAACAGTTGACAAAGCGCTATTTTCTTTTTGGAGGTAACTCATACCTTAAACAACAGATAGTAAAATCCCCTTTTTAAACTTTTCACCCAGCTACTCTCCAAGGAATTGCAGAACTTATAGCAAAGAGTTCACAGTTACTCCCAGCTTGCAATAGGTTCCTCTATCTCTCTCTTTCAGTCAGTGACTGTCTCCTGGCACCTTTCTCAATTTTTGGAGAGTTTATTAAATGTATCACCAGCAGTAAAGCCAGTTCCAATTAATTTTCTTGGAATATTTAGAAGGCTGCAGGATGCATCCCAGAGACCTCCTCCATCCCATATCAGGCAGTCATAGCTCAAAAACCAGACAGCCTCTTCTCTTAGTTGACCACACAGAATCACTGTTGTCTGTCTATTATTTCAGTGATTTGTAAGGAAGCCTGTAACCTGATCTCAAAAATGGCTTCCTATGCCTTTTTCCCCATGGCAACGTGATTCACGTTAGCCCTATATCCAGGTAGAAATGCTAGTTAGCTACTTTTGACCTTGACTCATTTTTGTTTTAGAGGTAAAAGGCAGCACACTGCCTCAATATCTTTCAGACATTGGGAAACTCAGAGACTATTCACTGTAAACTCAGAAATTGCTGCCATTGTCTCCACGCGTTAACGCCTTGCAGCTTCTTCTGAGTAAAACAATCTCAGAGTGCCTTTGATCTCTCGCAATCAAACTGCCCAACTTTACTGTCAAAACACGTGGCGTCACTCCCTTCATTTACCCCAATTTTAATCAACAAAATATAATAATCTTATAAACCTCATTATTGCCTCACTTCCCTGCTAAAGAATGAAAACTCAGCACCACAATGTTGAGTTTTTACAAACATTATCCAAATTATAACAACTTATATCATTCTTCTAACAATTAAATTACTACATATGGGAAAGTAAAATTCTCCCTCCAAGCTATCACATTGTCTGTTAAACAGGCCACCATGTCAGGATGACAATTTTTGATTTGTATCCATTATAAGGCAGTTCATAGAATCATAGAACCATGGAAAATTACAGCTCAGAAACAGGCCTTTTGGCCCTTCTTGTCTGTGCCGAACCATTTTATGCCTAGTCCCACTGACCTGTACCTGGACCATATCCCTCCACACCCCTCTCATCCATGAACCCGTCCAAGTTTTTCTTAAATGTTAAAAGTGACCCCGCATTTACCACTTTATCCGGCAGCTCATTCCACACTCCCACCACTCTCTGCGTGAAGAAGCCCCCCCTAATATCCCCTTTAAACTTTTCTCCTTTCACCCTTAATCCATGCCCTCTGGTTTATTTCTCCCCTAGCCTCAGCGGAAAAAGCCTGCTTGCATTCACTCTATCGATACCCATCAAAATCTTATACATCTCTATCAAATCTCCCCTCAATCTTCTACGCTCCAGGGAATAAAGTCCCAACCTATTCAATCTCTCTCTGTAACTCAGCTTCTCACATCCCGGCAACATCCTTGTGAACCTTCTCTGCACTCTTTCAACCTTATTTACATCCTTCCTGTAACTAGGTGACCAAAACTGTACACAATACTCCAAATTCAGCCTCACCAATGCCTTATATAACCTTACCATAACACTCCAACTTTTATACTCGATACTCCGATTTATAAAGACCAATGTACCAAAGGCACTCTTTATGACCCTATCCACCTGTGACGTCACCTTTAGGGAATTCTGTTCCTGTATTCCCAGATCCCTCTGTTCAACTGCACTCTTCAGAGTCCTACCATTTACCCTGTACGTTCTACTTTGGTTTGTCCTTCCAATGTGCAATATCTCACACTTGTCTGCGTTAAATTCCATTTGCCATTTTTCAGCCCAGTTTTCTAGTTGGTCCAAATCCCTCTGCAAGCTTTGAAAACCTTCCTCACTGTCCACTACACCTCCAATCTTTGTATCATCAGCAAATTTGCTGATCCAATTTACCACATCATCATCCAGATCATTGCTATAGATGACAAACAACAATGGACCCAACACCGATCCCTGCAGCACACCACTAGTCACAGGCCTCCACTCAGAGAAGCAATCCTCCACAACCACTCTCTGGCTTCTTCCATTGAAAGAAGTCTCACAATACCAGGTTAAAGTCCAACAGGTTTATTTGGTAGCAAATACCATAAGCTTTCGGAGCACTGCTCCTTCGCCAGATGGAGTGGAAATGTGCTCTTCTTGCAGATCCTCTCCACTTGGAGCCGGCAGTTTGCGGTGTCGATGGTAGTCATGATATGGAGATGCAGGCCAGTGCCTAATCCAATTTACTACCTCCCTATGTATACCCAGCGACTGAACCTTCCTAACTAACCTCCCATGAGGGACCTTGTCAAAGGCCTTGCTGAAATCCAGGTAGACAGCATCCACCGCCTTCCCTTCATCCACTTTCCTGGTAACCTCCTCGAAAAACTCTAATAGATTGGTCAAACATGACCTACCACACACAAAGCCATGTTGACTCTCCCTAATAAGTCCCTGTCCATCCAAATATTTGTAGATCCTATCCCTTATCACACCTTCCAATGACTTGCCCACCACCGACGTCAAACTTACTGGCCTATAATTTCCCAGATTTCTTTTGGAACTTCTTTTAAACAACGGAACAACATGAGCCACCCTCCAATCATCCGGCACCTCCCCTGTGAATACTGACATTTTAAATATGTCTGCCAGGGCCCCTGCAAGTTCAACACTAGCTTCCCTCAAGGTCCGTGGGAATACCCTGTCTGGTCCTGGGGATTTATCCACTCTGATTTGCCTCAAGACAGCAAGCACCTCCTCCCCTTTAATCTGTAAAGGTTCCATGACCTCCCTACCTGTTTGCCCTATTTCCGTAGACTCCATGCCTGTTTCCTCAGTAAATATGGATGCAAAAAACCCATTTAGTATCTCCCCCATCTCTTTTGGTTCCATACACAGTCTACCACTCTGGTCTTCAAGAGGACCAATTTTATCCCTCACTATCCTTTTGCTCCTAACATACCCATTGAAGCTCTTTGGATTTTCCTTCACTCTGTCTGCCAAAGCAACCTCATGTCTTCTTTTAGCCCTCCTGATTTCCCTCTTCAGTAGCTTCTTGCACTTTCTATACTCCTCGAGCATCTGATCTGTTCCTTGCTGCCTGTACATTTCATACAACTCTCTCTTCCTCTTAATCAGTGTTACAATCTCCCTCGAGCACCAAGGTTCCTTATTCCTATTTACTTTGCCTTTAATCCTGACAGGAACATACAAACTCTGCACTCTCAAAATTTCTCCTTTGAAGGCCTCCCACTTTCCATTTACATCCTTACCAGAGAACAGCCTGTGCCAATCCACACTTCCCAAATCCCTTCTCATTTCATCAAATTTGGCCTTTTTCCAGTTCAGAACTTCAACCTGAGGACCAGATCTATCCTTATCCATGATCAGGTTGAAACTAATGGCACCCTTCAGCTAATTCACCTTTGCTTTGGTTCCCAACCCCCTGCCAAACTAGTTAAGTCCTCCCCTGTAACACTCGCAAACCTCCCGTCCAGAATATTTGTGCCCTTCCAGTTTAGATGCAACCCGTCCTTCTTGTACAGGTCCCACCTGCCCCGGAAGAGACCCCAATGGTCCAGATATCTGAAACCCTCCCTCCTACACCAGCTGTTTAGCCACGTGTTGAGCTGCACTATCTGCCTATTCCTAGCCTCACTGGCACGTGGCACAGGGAGTAATCCTGAGATTACAACCCTAGATGTCCTGCTTTTTAACTTTCTACCCACCTTGCTAAACTGCTGCTGCAGGACCTCATCACTCTTCCTGCCTATGTCGTTAGTACCAATATGTACCACGACCTCTGGCTGGTCACCCTCTCCCTTCAGAAAGCTTTCTGTCCATTCAGAGACATCCTGGACCCTGGCACCAGGGAGGCAACATCCCATCCTGGATTCTCTTTCACGTCCAAGAAGCACCTATCTGCACCCCTAACTATAGAGTCCCCTATGACTATTGCTCTAGTCCTCTTTGTCCCTCCCTGCTTAACAACAGAGCCAGCCATGGTACCACTGCTTTGGCAGCTGCTGCTGTTATTTCCCTGACAGGCCATCCCCCCCAACAGTATCCAAAACGGTATGCGTGTTAGAGAGGAGGATGACCACAGGGGATTCCTGCACTGACTGCCTGCCCCTTCTGGCGATCACCCATCTATCTACCTGCAACTTCGGTGTGACCACGTCTCTAAAGCTCCTGTCCATGATGCTTTCTGCCTCCTTCATGCTCCTCAGTGCATCCAACTGCTGCTCCAACCTATCCATGCGGTCTGTAAGGAGCTGCAATTGGGTGCACTTCCTGCAGACAGTCGCCTGAGATGCTGGAAGCCTCACGGATCTCCCACATCTCACAAGTGCAACACTTAACCCCACTGACCGACATTTCGAGCACCAATTAAATTATTTGGGAAAGTTTATTGAACTCTTTCACTTTTACCTCCTCACTGTGGTCCCCTTTTTTTTGCTTTGTGGAGGAGGGAGGGAGGGAAACACTAATGTAGTGTTTTGGGCTAAATTGATTCAGTCTGGGACACTCTGTCAGGGGCACTATTGCTGATTTCTGATCCTCCCTCTGGCTTTTGAAAATCAGCAGCTGTAAATTGTAGACGCAGGAGAAATTCTCTGCCAGAATGTTTTTTACCCTCTTGCTTCAGCCTTCTCTTTTGTTTTCCTTTGGGATCAGTCTGGGACTACTTGCCCAAGTTTTAATGTCCAACTCTCATTTTCTTTCACGCCTGCAGGTTTTTGAATGCTTAAACCTGCGAAAAACATTTCAGTAAGAAGTCTCACAACACCAGGTTAAAGTCCAGCAGGTTTATTTGGCAGCACTCGCTTTCAGAGCGCTGCTCCTTCATCAGGTGAGAGGGAGTTCTGTTCACAAACAGGGCATATAAAGATACAAACTCAATTTAGAAGATAATGGTTGGAATGCGAGTCTTTACAGGTAATCAAGTCTTAAAGGTACAAACAATGTGAGTGGAGAGAGGGTTAAGCACAGGTTAAAGAGATGTGTATTGTCTCCAGCCAGGACAGTTAGTGAGATTTTGCAAGCCCAGGCAAGTCATGGACGTTACAGATAGTGTGACATGAACCCAAGATCCTGGTTGAGGCCGTCCGTTGAGTATGGCCTCAACCGGGACGGCCTTGACCCTCTCTCCACTCACATTGTCTGCACCTGTAAACATTACAGCGCAGTACAGACCCTTCGGCCCTCGATGTTGCGCCGACCTGTGAAACCAATCCAAAGCCCATCTAATCTACACTATTCCAATATCATCCATATGTTTATCCAATGACCATTTAAATGCCCTTAATGTTGGCGAGTCCACTACTGTTGCAGGCAGGGCATTCCACACCCTTACTACTCTCTGAGTAAAGAACCTACCTCTGACATCTGTCCTATATCTCTCACCCCTCAATTTAAAGTTATGTCCCCTCGTGCTAGCCATCACCATCTGAGGAAAAAGGCTCTCACTGTCCACCCTACCTAATGCTCTGATCATCTTATATGCCTCTATTAAGTCACCTCTTAACCTTCTTCTCTCTAACGAAAACAGCCTCAAGTCCCTCAGCCTTTCCTCATAAGATCTTCCCACCATACCAGGCAACATCCTGGTAAATCTCCTCTGCACCCTTTCCAATGCTTCCACATCCTTCCTATAATGCGGCGACCAGAACTGTACGCAATACTCCAAGTGCGGCCGCACCAGAGTTTTGTACAGCTGCAACATGACCTCATGGCTCCGAAACTCAATCCCTCTCCCAATAAAAGCTAACACACCGTACGCTTTCTTAACAACCCTATCAACCTGGGTGCCAACTTTCAGGGATCTATGCACATGGGCACCGAGATCCCTCTGTTCATCCACGCTACCAAGTATTTTACCATTAGCCCAGTACTCTGCATTCCTGTTACTCCATCCAAAGTTAATCACCTCACATTTTTCCGCATTAAACTCCATTTGCCACCTCTCAGCCCAGCTCTGCAGCTTATCTATGTCCCTCTGTAACCTGCAACATCCTTCCGCACTGTCCACAACTCCTCCGACTTTAGTGTCATCCGCAAATTTACTAACCCATCCTTCTACGCCCTCATCCAGGTCATTTATAAAAATGACAAAGAGCAGTGGCCCCAAAACAGATCCTTGCGGATCTGGTAACTGAACTCCAGGATGAACATTTCCCATCAACCACCACCCTCTGTCTTCTTACAGCCAGCCAATTCCTGATCCAAACCGCTAAATCACCCTCAATCCCATGCCTCCGTATCTTCTGCAATAGCTTACCTTGGGGAACCTTATCAAATGCTTTACTGAAATCCATATATGCCTCATCAACTGCTTTACCCTCATCCACCCCTTTGGTCACCTTCTCAAAGAACTCAATAAGGTTTGTGAGGCACGACGTACCCTTCACAAAACCGTGTTGACTATCCCTAATCAAATTATTCCTTTCTAGGTGATTATAAATCCTATCTCTTATAATCCTTTCCAAAACTTTTCCCACAACAGAAGTAAGGCTCACCGGTCTATAATTACCAGGGTTGTCTCTAATCCACTTCTTGAACAAGGGGACAACATTTGCTATCCTCCAGTCTTCTGGCACTATTCCTGTAGACAATGACGACATAAAGATCAAAGCCAAAGGCTCTGCAATCTCCTCCCTAGCCTCCCAGAGAATCCTAGGATAAATCCCATCCGGCCCAGGGGACCTATCTATTTTCACACTTTCCAGAATTGCTAACACCTCCTCCTTATGAACCTCAATCCCGTCTAGTTTAATAGCCTGTATCTCAGTATTCTCCTCGACAACATTGTCTTTTTTTAGACTTGATTATCTGTAAAGACTCGCATTCCACCCATTATCGTGTAATTGAGTCTGTGTCTATGTCTGCCCTGTTTGTGAACACAACTCCTCATTCACCCGAGGAAGGAATAACACTCCAAAAGATTGTGCTACCAAATAAACCTGTTGGACTTTAACCTGGTGTTGTGAGACTTCTTACTGTGCCCACCCCAATCCAACGCCGGCATCTCCACATAAAAACATTTCAGCCAGGCCGAGCAGCGAGGTTGCCTTTCTCCTGTTGATGGCTCTATTCTGCTGGTTTAAGAACCTTGTTGAGATTATGTTCTGACTAAAATTCTTGATATTCTTTTTTTAAACTCACATTGCTGCTGAATTCGTACTCAGCTCAATTTTTCAGTGCTGTCAGACGCCACCTCACTGCAGCCTGGGTCCACGGACCATTGTGACTGTCAGTATGTTTCAGTTCACCTTTGTCTCCCACTGTATTGACTGCTATGTGTTGCTTTATGCTGCCTGTCTGTCTGTGGTCATTTCAGAACAAAAGTATGAGTCAGAAACTGTCTCACCTTCTAAAGCTTCTGGAAGTCAAATGCTGTATTAGTATTCCAGGTTAGTCTGTCATTATCAGGGGAGCTCAGCATTGCTTGGCAATTTCATAGAGTGTTTTTTTGTACTCTACCGAAAGAGCCAGTTATATTCATTTCAAAAGATGCAACTCATCAAAGGGATTTCAATAATTTTTCAGCACTTTGGAGCTGGTCTAGTTTTTCTCTCCTTGAAAATCAATAAAGGTTATTATTTTGGGAGTGTTTATCCTGTTTATTGTTGTGGAACATGCGCTGCAGCACAATGCACAAGAACAGACCTTAACACAACAACATCAACTTTCAGTCAAAAGATATTCACTGGATTTTGGTGGGGTGGGTGGTGGGGGCGGGGGGGGGAGCGGGGAGGGAAGAGGGGGGGAGGGGGCAGGGTCTGAATAGTGACTTGCCCGCTATCAAAGATCTTTCAGAATTGAAAAGATTGAAGGTTTGCCGCAGACTTTGATATTTCTGAAATAATTTTGCAACAGAAGCAACTGAAAGTGTCTGTTACTGAAGATGGCAAGTTACTTTGTTGTAAAAATTCTGGCCATTATTTTCTCAGGCGGGGTCTACTATTAGCCTCAGGTCATCCAGTTTGGGTAAATTGCTAAACATTCAGTTTGATTTTGCTCTTCAATGATCATTGGTGATATTGCAACATCGGAATGTTGTATACAGCCATGGAGCATTGAACATTCAATTCTATCACAGAAATATTCCAATGTAAATTTACAATTTGTCCCTGGCGTTACCATGCTGCTGCTGATATTCGCTGTGCCAGTGAGGTCAAAGCAAGCAAATCGAATAGGTATTAGTTTCAAGAGTCAGTTTTAATAGCACTTTATCTGATGAGATCAGGAGTACGTGATGAGGGAGTGTACTTGCATTGGACTAATAATCCAGAGACCTGGGCTAATGCTCTGAGGCATAGGTTCAAATCCCACCAAGGCAGCTACTGGAATTTAAATTTAATGAATAAAATCTGGAATTAAAAGCTCGTCTCGTAATGCTGGCCATTAAACTATCATCGATTGTTGATTTGTTCAGTAAAGTCATTCAAGGAAGGAACTCTGCTACCCTTTCCCAGTCTGGTCTGCCAATGACTCCAGACGCACAGCAATGTGGTTGACTCTGAGCTGCCTTTTGAAATGACCAATCAGGCCGGTCACATCAAGGGAAATTAGGGATGGGCACGGAATCTTGCCCATGTCAGCGACGCCCACATCCCAAGAAAGAACCAAAGAAATCTTGCTGCGGTTTCACAATGTGGAGTAAAGGGTTAAAATCAGGAGCAGCTGATACCGATGTAACTGTGGTGTGATGTCACATGACTAAGAGTCTGAGGACTGGCAAGAAGTCGAAGTTTAACCTGGTTTTGAGTTACTGGTTATTTATTGATGTCACAAGTAGGCTCACACTCACACTGCAATGTATATCGATGTGTAAATAAACAAGAATGGCTTTTGTGGATAACAGTCAATGGCAACATCCTTCGGGGAACAGGCAAAGCCTCAAGAAACCCCATAAAGACCCCAAACCTAAGACGCATGGTGGCAGCTGGTGATTTCTATCAGTTCTTTATGTAAACCAACAGACAGAGCTTAAGGACTCAAAAGAAAATCACTCTGGTTCTTCACGCAGAGAGTGGTTGGGGTGTGGAATGGACTGCCTGCAGTGATAGTGGAGTCAGACACTTTAGGAACATTTAAGCGGTTATTGGATAGGCACATGGAGCACACCAGGATGGTAGGGAGTGGGATAGCTTGATCTTGGTTTCAGATGAAGGTCGGCACAACATCGTGGGCCGAAGGGCCTGTTCTGTGCTGTACTGTTCTATGTCTATGTCTATGTCTAACAGAGGACCGCAGACCTGAGGGACCCCTGAATCCTGGAAAAATACAGGATAAATGATTCAGGCTGACCTACGAATGGAACATCATAGGTGCTGAAGGTATAAGCTAACACACACAATCTGATACCAGGCAGCAGTGAGTACAAATCACAGTCAATCAGCCAAAGTACTGGAACAGAAACAGATCCAGAGTTTAGGGAAAGCATGGAGTCTACATTGCCACTCCCATTCCAAAATGCAGCAGGCTACAACAGGCTCAACACTGGGACAATTGGAGAAAGAGATTCTCCAGGTACAGAATAACTTCAGGCTGGCATAAGAGGGACCAGAAGGATCAGGTCAGTACTGTACTCTATGCAGTAGGGGCCAATGTTGCTGCAAGATAGGTGTCATTGAGGCTTCAAACCGAGATGAGAAAGTCTCCAAGAATTCTATTCATACTTCAGTATTTGGAAAAAATGTGATAATTGAGCAAGCTAATTTAATAAGAGGTAAAAACAGGGTGAGTCCATGGATTCACTTATAAATGACCTGTACAGGCTCGCGGACTATGGAATCCTCAGAGATGAATGAATACATGGTGATATGTGGCTGGGATCTCGGATCAAACCCTATCAGATAATTTGCAAATGAGTTAAGATTTAACTCTCACAGATAGTAGAAATTGTATTGCAGGCTGAGTTTAGGAAGCTAAACAGAACGGTTGTTCAGGGCTGAAGTGATACCCCTTGGAGAAAAATGAGTTGAACCATTCAATAGGTTCGAACAAAAGAGAGAAAGCACAATGAAGTAACATGCTGGAAAATTGCAATGAGATAAATAACCAGATAACAAGTATATTAACAATGCAGGTTAGGGGAAAGCTGTTGCACTGGGCAGTTGGACCACTCCCTTCCTCACCTGTCAACATTGTCATGGGATCGTTTACAAATAGCAGACAGGGCAACTGACAGTTTGGTTTAACCTTTCATTTGAACACTTGTTCCCTCAGCAACATGTCGGAGTTGGGAATATCGCTGCATTTCTTATTCTGTTGTTAAATTGTTGAGTCAGTTATACCCATCTCCTTGCTCCCTCCTCTGTCGCTAACCCAGAGTCCTGGGGTTGTAATCGGTTCTGCCTCCTTGCTTCTGCCAAAAGCTTATTGATTAAAAATAATCATTTCATAATGAAATCAATAATAAAATTCATTGAATCACATTACTGACCTATGTTTGTTGTGCATTAAACAGCTTCACATTCAGTATCTCATTTCCATCTTAATTTTTTTAGAATCCCTATATTGCAGAAAGAGGCCATTCAGCAACGCAATGTATTTACCCTGGCTCGTCCCCCTGACACGAAGGGGCAATTTAGCACAGCCAATCCACCCTGACCCGCACAGCTTTGGACTGGAATGAATGCAATCTTGTCGACCAGTTGGGACAGACTTTGGTTTTTAGTTCACTGACCGTCCATTCCAACAGTGAAGTGACCTCCATTGTTTAAGGGTCACAGAGTCATTTCAGTTCATCGGGTGAACTGATGATTCCTGCGTATGAGCCTGATAATCATATGTTAATTTATTATAATGAGGTTGCTGATGTAGAACATTGGAAAATGTGGCCCATCACTGATGGGGGAGGGGAGGCAGAGGGAGAGGGGGAGGGGAAGAGGGAGGGAGAGGAAGGGAAAGGGAGCGGGGGAGGGGAAAGGGTGGGGCAGAAGGAGGGGATGGGGAGAGAGAGGGAGAGGGAAAGGGGAATGGGGAGGGAGAGGGAGGGGGGTAAGGGGGGAGAGGGAGGGGGAGTGAGAGAGGGAGGGGTGGGGGAGGGGAGAGGGAGGGGAGGGGGAGGCGGAGGGGAAGGGAAGAAGAGGAGGAAGGGAAGGGGAGGGGGAAGGGGAGGGGAGAGGGAGGAGGAGTGAGAGAGGGAGGGGAGAGGGAGGGGAGAGGGAGGAGGAGTGAGAGAGGGAGGGGAGAGGGAGGGGGAGGGGAGAGGGAGGAGGAGTGAGAGAGGGAGGGGAGAGGGAGGAGGAGTGAGAGAGGGAGGGGAGAGGGAGGAGGAATGAAAGAGGGAGGGGTGGGGGAGAGGGAGGGGAGAGACAGGAGGGAGAGGGAGGGGAGCGACAGGGGGGAGAGGGAGGGGGAGGGGGGGAAATCGCTTCCTGCTTTGACATTGCCATGAAACGTGACTCCGGTCACTAAACCCACCTGACGTGAACAGGAGCGGATAATCCCAGCCTCTTGGTCAAATGTTCGAGTTTATTCACCGAGTGCTGAATCAGATGAAAAAATCCATGTGCAGCTTACCAGCTGGTCAGCATGCTTTGCTGCCCATAGTTCCCAGAAATGGAGAGCAGGGTCCCGAGAGCAGTGTCAGGGTGCCAGGGGGCTAGGGGGCTGTGCCAGGCTGCCAGGGGCAGTGCCAGGGGCAGTGCCAGGGGGCTGTGCCAGGGTGCCAGGGGGCTGTGCCAGGGGGCAATGCCAGGGGGCTGTGCCAGGGTACCAGGGGGCTGTGCCAGGGTGCCAGGGGGCAGTGCCAGGGGGCAGTGCCAGGGTGCCAGGGGCAGTGCCAGGGTACTGGGGGCAGTGCCAGGGGGCAGTGCCAGGGTATCAGGGGGCAGTGCCAGGGTGCCAGGGGCAGTGCCAGGGTACCAGGGGGTGGTGCCAGGGGGCAGTGCCAGGGTGCCGGGGGCAGTGCCAGGGTATCAGGGGGCAGTGCCAGGGTGCCAGGGGGTGGTGCCAGGGGGCAGTGCCAGGGGCAGTGCCAGGGTGCCAGGGGGCAGTGCCAGGGTGCCAGGGGGCAGTGCCAGGGTGCCAGGGGGCAGTGCCAGGGGCAGTGCCAGGGTGCCAGGGGGCAGTGCCAGGGGGCATTGCCAGGGTGCTGGGGGGAGGAATGTCAAGGTAGTGCTTGGCCATGTCCCTCCCCCTCAGGGACTGTATTTATCTGCGCACCCCTGCGGTGTGCCCTTTGTCTGGCTGCTGTTTTTAAAACCAGTTATAAACCTCACTGACATCACATCACACCGGCGAGGGGACAATTCCTAACGTTGGTTGGGGGGGTGGGGGAGGGGCGGGGGAGGGAGTGATATGGGGTGGGGGGGGTTGATATTGGGGGGGTAAACTCGCTAATGAGATGTCAATGTATTGAAATGAAGGTCGTGAACCGGTGGGAAAAAAGCAAAATGGAAAAAGTGGGATCTGATTGGTGAGATTTTCGTTTACCCGCTCTCACGAGATTTTACATGCACGTCACAATTTGTGTTGGCGGCGAAAGCAGGAGCAAAACCCAACCTCCCTGCCCCACACCCCTTCACCCTTACCCCCCCCACCTCACCCCCCACCCCATCCCCTCTGCTCCCCACCTCTCCGTGTCTTGAATCTGTCTACGGGCCTGTTAACAATTGTCACATTCAGTGCACTTCCCTTTATAGTGATTGGTTAAGAACTGCCAAGAATACCAGCCTCCCTTGCCACCAGGCACACTAAGACCTTTGATTCTTCATTCTGGAACATTCTCTCTTCACGTGGCACCCCATTGGGAATAGTTCCAGCCACTGCAAAGCTGGATGAGAATTCCAGATGCTGTGTTCGGAGCAGACGATGGTGACACATGGCTTACTCTTGTTACAGTGATTGGTTCCACATGCTACCGGGAGTCAGGCAAGATGGGCTCCTTTCCCCTCTCCCTTTACACTGTCAACATCGACCGAACGTTAAGGAAATGATTCAGAGATAATGTTGGATTGAAATGATTGATCAATGATGGTCACATTTCAGATTTGGACTTTGCTAATGACATCACTGCCTGTCAGAGAGCACCATGGGATTGCAATAGCTCAGTAACACAGTCAGTAATCGGACTGGGAGAGTGGGAGTCACCACTGACAACAAACAAATAAAATGGACGATGGCAGGAAACCACCAACAAATAACTGATATCAGTTAACACAAAGCTGACAGTGGAGAGGACTTCCCTGTCTGGGCAGTCCCATTAATGTTCAGGGAACCATAGGCAAAGCTCTGGGTGAGAACAAGTCAACACTCCTCAGCTTTCAACTAACTGGAAAAGATTTGGAACAGTCAAAAACTTTCCGTGGAAACAAAACTCAGCTTTTACTGTTCAAGTGTGCTCTCCACAGCCTCTGTCATTGTGAAACTTAGAACGTCAAAACCTCCCCAGAAAGGAAACTGGACAACCTTGATACCAAAGGCCTTTGAAGGATTCCAACAATACACTGGCGTGATTTTATGCCCAACATTGCAGTCAGAAAACACTCCGAACAGCCTCCTCTTTCAGTCATCGTTTGTAAAAGACAGCTCAGCTGGTGGGGCCATTTCACCCGACTCCACAGTTACAGCCTGCCCATCAGCCCATGGAGCGAGTTCCTACTGGAGGTAGAAAGAGAGGACAACCAATACAGTGCCAGCCTTCCAGTGGAGATCTCCAGCTGGACAACACAAGAACATTAGCTGTGGATAGGAGAGGATGGAATGTCTGCCTTTTTAAAACTCATTCGTGTGACATGGGTGTCGCTGGCTGGCCAGCGTTTATTGCTCATCCCTAGTTGCCCGAGGGCAGTTGCGAGTCAACCACATTGCTGTGGGTCTGGAGTCACATGTAGGCCAGACCAGGTAAGGACGGCAGATAAGATAAAGGTGCACAGTTTTACGGGTAATGTATTAGCATGGATAGAGGATTGGTTAACTAACAAAAAGCAAAGAGTGGGGTAAATGGATGTTTTTCTGGTTGGTGATCAGTGACTAGTGGTGTGCGTCAGGGATCAGTGTTGGCACCGCAATTGTTTACGATTTACATAGATGATTTGGAGTTGGGGACCAAGTGTAGTGTGTCAAAATTCGCAGATGACACTAAGATGGGTGGAAAAGCAAAGTGTGCAGAGGACGCTGAAAGTCTGCAAAGAGATATAGATAACCTGAGTGAATGGGCGAGGGTCTGGCAGATGGAGAACAATGTTGGTAAATGTGAGGTCATCCATTTTGGTAGGAATAACAGCAAAATGAACTCTTATTTAAATGGTAAAAAATTGCAGCATGCTGCTGTGCGGAGGGACCTGGGTGTCCTTGTGTAGGAATCTCAAGGAGTTGGTTTGCAGGTGCAGCAGATAATTAAGAAGGCAAATGGAATTTTATCCTTCATTGTTAGAGGAATGGAGTTTAAAAACAGCGAGGTTATGTTGCAGCTGTATAAGGTGCTGGTGAGGCCACACCTGGAGTACTGTGTACAGTTTTGGTCTCCTTACTTGAGAAAGGATATACTGGCACTACAGAGGGTGCAAAGGTGATTCACTAGGTTGATTCCGGAGTTGAGAGGGTTGGCTTATGAGGAGAGACTGAGTAGACCGGGGCTATACTCATTGGAATTCAGAAGAATGAGGGGAGATCTTATAGAAACATACAAGATTATGAAGGGAATAGATAAGATAGAAGCAGATAAGTTATTTCCACTGGTGGGTGAAACTAGAACTCGGGGGCATAGCCTCAAAATAAGGGGGTGCAGATTTAAGACTGAATTGAGGAGGAACTTCTTCACACAAAGGGTTGTGAATCTGTGGAATTCCCTGCCCAGTGAAGCAGTTCAGGCTACCTCTGTGGTGGACCTCAGTTGTGCCTTTGTCCTATATGGACCACCGTTGTGTGTGCTTGTCATACCTGGACACATCCCCTTCCAGTTTGGTTCCTCCCCTCGGCACCTAGTATAAAGGTGGCTGTCTCCTCCCCCTTGTTCAGTCCAGGTTGGTTATTTGTTGGGATCTGCTCCTGATTCTGTTGTGAATAAAAGCCTACACTTGTATTGGCACACCGGTAGTCTTTTGCCTTATTGATAGCGCATCAACCTCATTGAATGTTTTTAAAGCAAGGATAGATAAATTTTTGAACAGTAAAAGAATTAAGGGTTATGGTGAGCGGGCGGGTAAGTGGAACTGAGTCCACGAAAAGATCAGCCATGATCTTATTGAATGGCGGAGCAGGCTCGAGGGGCCAGATGGCCTACTCCTGCTCCTAGTTCTTATGTTATTTCCCTCCCTGAAGAACATTAGTGAACCAGATGGGATTTTCTGACAATCGACAATGGTTTCACGTCATCAGTAGATTCTTAATTCCAGATTTTTTTATTGAATTCAAATTGCAGCATCTGCCGTGGTGGGATTTGAACCTGGGTCCCCAGAATGTTAGCTGAGTTTCTGAATTAATAGTCGAGCGATAATACCTCTAGGCCATCGCCTCCCCTCATATATATCTAGATGTGCGAACTATTAAAACATAAATAAGTCTGACATTGACCAGGAGACGGCAATTTAAAACATCTAAAAGTAAAAGGGAATCATGTTTCAGAGTGTAATATTCTGTGATTGAGATTCCCAAATATAAATAATCACATCTGACATTTTTTATACTTCATTTAGCTTTCAACATGCAAACACAAGCATCAGACCAGAATAATGTCTTTTCAGTGAATTTAAAGCAGTAATCTCAATGTTCATTTAAATCACTCAAGCATCATATCAATGGTGTCTGACTTTAGCTGAGCTACTCAATCGGATTACTGTCTTGTCACTTACTCAAATCTATTTAATATCATCCATGTTTTGTGTTTGAGTGATGTCAGGGTCAGATGCTCTGGGTGGGTGAGGGTTGGGGGGCGGTAGGGGATGGTTTATCCTCAAATACAATCTACAGCTTCCTAATTTCTGACAATGTCCATTTGTCTGGTGTTCTTACATCCGTTTGGACAGCCTTCTCCAATCTTTTCACTTGGGGAATGGTGAATGTGACCTGGAATTCCTGCTTCAGCTTTTGTACTCGAAGAAACATCCAAAACCTGAACACTTCCCCGGCAAGCATGGCATTATTCTTGCAAAAACACTGCTTGGTCTTCACCATTCTTGCTCCTGTTTAATGGTAATTAGGCTTGTTCTGCTTTTTTAGACCTGAACATCAGTGGTATCCTCGAATCCTTATTTTCCCAGTCTATTATTTTGTGGACGGAGAAGATTTAATTAATTTATAAATGGTACAAGTGCAATGTTTGTGCTCAGGATATAACATTGAGCTAACACTGCACAGCAACCAAAGCTGATCCTCTTTCTCTGATCAAAATAAGCTGAGGGAAGGGGGGGGGAGGAGTAGGGCATTAGTTATTGGGGACTCCATAGTTACGGGGATAGATAGGAGATTCTGTGGGAACGAGAGGGACTCGTGGTTGGTGTGTTGCCTCCCAGGTGCCGGGGTCCGTGATGTCTCGGATCGTGTTTTCGGGGTCCTTAAGGGGGAGGGGGACCAGCCCCAAGTCGTGGTTCACATAGGCACTCAAGACATAGGTAGGAAAAGGAATGGGGATGTAAGGCAGAAATTCAGGGAGTTAGGGTGGAAGCTTAGGGCCAGAACAAACAGTTGTTATCGCTGGTTTGTTACCCGTGCCACGGGATAGTGAGGAGAGGAATAGGGAGAGAGAGCAGTTGAACATGTGGCTACAGGGATGGTGCAGGAGGGAGGGATTCAGATACCTGGACAATTGGGGCTCATTCTGGGGTAGGTGGGACCTCTACAAACGGGATGGTCTACACCTGAACGAGAGGGGTACCAATATCCTGGGGGGGAAATTTGGTAATGCTCTTTGGGAGGGTTTAAACTAATTCAGCAGGGGGGTGGGTACCTGAATTGTAGCTCCGGTGTACAGGAGGTTGAGAGTAGTGAGGTCATGGATGAGGTTTCAGGGTCGCAGGAGTGCACTGGCAGGCAGGAAGGTGGTTTGAAGTGTGTATACTTCAACGCCAGGAGCATCCGGAATAAGGTGGGTGAGCTTGCAGCATGGGTTGGTACCTGGGATTTCGATGTTGTGGCCATCTCGGAGACATGGATAGAGCAGGGACAGGAATGGTTGTTGCAGGTTCCGGGGTTTGGATGTTTCAGTAAGAGCAGGGAAGGTGGTAAAAGAGGGGGAGGTGTGGCATTGTTAGTCAAGGACAGTATTACGGTGGCAGAAAGGACGTTTGATGAGGACTCGTCTACTGAGGTAGTATGGGCTGAGGTTAGAAACAGGAAAGGAGAGGTCACCCTGTTGGGAGTTTTTTATAGGCCTCCGAAAAGTTCCAGAGATGTAGACGAAAGGATTGCAAAGATGATTCTGGATAGGAGCGAAAGTAACAGGGTAGTTGTTATGGGGGACTTTAACTTTGCAAATATTGACTGGAAAGCTATAGTTCGAGTACTTTAGATGGGTCAGTTTTTGTCCAATGTGTGCAGGAGGGTTTCCTGACACAGTATGTAGATAGGCCAACTAGAGGCGAGGCCACATTGGATTTGGTACTGGGTAATGAACCAGGCCAGGTGTTAGATTTGGAGGTAGGGGAGCACTTTGGTGATAGTGACCACAATTCGGTTACGTTTACTTTAGCGATGGAAAGGAAGAGGTATATACCGAAGGGCAAGAGTTATAGCTGGGGGAAAGGAAATTATGATGCGATTAGGCGAGATTTAGGATGCATAGGTTGGGGAAGGAAACTGCAGGGGATGGGCACAATTGAAATGTGGAGCTTGTTCAAGGAACAGCTACTGGGTGTCCTTGATAAGTATGTACCTGTCAGGCAGGGAGGGAGAGGTCGAGCGAGGGAACCGTGGTTTACTAAAGAAGTTGAATCTCTTGTGAAGAGGAAGAAGGAGACTTATGTAAAGATGAGACGTGAAGGCTCAGTTAGGGTGCTTGAGAGTTACAAGTTAGCCAGGAACGACCTAAAGAGAGAGCTAAGAAGAGCCAGGAGGGGACATGAGAAGTCTTTGGCAGGTAGAATCAAGCAAAACCCTAAAGCTTTCTATAGATATGTCAGGAATAAAAGAATGACTAGGGTAAGATTAGGGCCAGTCAAGGACAGTAGTGGGAAGTTGTGCGTGGAGCCTGAAGAGATAGGAGAGGCGCTAAATGAATATTTTTCGTCAGTATTCACGCCGAAAAAAGACAATGTTGTCGAGGAGAATACTGAGATACAGGCTATTGGACTAGACGGGATTGAGGTTAATAAGGAGGAGGTGTTAGCAATCCTGGAAAGTGTGAAAATAGGTAAGTCCCCTGGGCTGGATGGGATTTATCCCAGGATTCTCTGGGAGGCTAAGGAGGAGATTGCAGAGCCTTTGGCTTTGATCTTTATGTCGTCATTGTCTACAGGAATAGTGCCAGAAGACTGGAGGAGAGCAAATGTTGTCCCCTTGTTCGAGAAGGGGATTAGAGGCAACCCTGGAAATTATCGACCGGTGAGCCTTACTTCTGTTGTGGGCAAAGTTTTGGAAAGGATTATAAGAGATAGGATTTATAATAATCGGGAAAGGCATAATTTGATTAGGGATAGTCAACACGGTTTTGTGAAGTGTAGGTCGTGCCTCACAAACTTTATTGAGTTCTTTGAGAAGGTGACCAAAGAGGTGGATAAGGGTGAAGCAGTTGATGTGGTCTATATGGATTTCAGTAAAGCATTTGATAAGGTTCCCCACGGTAAGCTATTGCAGAAGATACGGAGGCATGGGATTGAGGGTGATTTAGCGGTTTGGATCAGGAATTGGCTAGCTGTAAGAAGACAGAGGGTGGTGGTTGATGGGAAATGTTCATCCTGGAGTTCAGTTACTAGTGGTGTACCGCAAGGATCTGTTTTGGTGCCACTGCTGTTTGTCATTTTTATAAATGACCTGGATGAGGGCGTAGAAGGATGGGTTAGTAAATTTGCGGATGACACTAAAGTCGGTGGAGTTGTGGACAGTGCGGAAGGTTGTTGCAGGTTACAGAGGGACATAGATAAGCTGCAGTGCTGGGCTGAGAGGTGGCAAATGGAGTTCAATGTGGAAAAGTGTGAGGTGATTCACTTTGGAAGGAGTAACAGGATTACAGAGTACTGGGCTAATGGTAAGATACTTGGTAGTGTGGATGAACAGAGAGATCTCGGTGTCCATGTGCATAGATCCCTGAAAGTTGGCACCCAGGTTGATAGGGTTGTTCAGAAGGCGTACGGAGTGTTAGCTTTTATTGGTAGAGGGATTGAGTTTCAGAGCCATGAGGTCATGTTGCAGCTGTACAAAACTCTGGTGCGACCGCACTTGGAGTATTGCGTACAGTTCTGGTCGCTGCATTATAGGAAGGATGAGGAAGCATTGGAAAGCGTGCAGAGGAGATTTACCAGGATGTTGCCTGGTCTGGTGGGAAGGTCTTATGAGGAAAGGCTGAGGGACTTGAGGCTGTTTTCGTTAAAGAGAAGAAGGTTCAGAGATGACTTAATAGAGGCATACAAGATGATCAGAGGATTAGATAGGGTGGATAGTGAGAGCCTTTTTCCTCGGATGGTGATAGCTAGCATGAGGGGACATAGCTTTAAATTGAGGGGTGATATAGGGCAGATGTCAGAGGGAGGTACTTAATTCAGAGAGTAGTAAGGGCGTGGAATGCCCTGCCTGTAGCAGTAGTGGACTCGCCAACATTAGGGGCATTTAAATCGTCATTGGATAAACATATGGATGATATTGGAATAGTATAGGTTAGATGGGCTTTAGTTTGGTTCCACTGGTCGGTGCAACATCGAGGGCCGAAGGGCCTGTACTGCGCTGTAATGTTCTATGTTCTATGTTCTATGATTAGAGAAAGCTCAATTTTACAATGAGAGCTCTCTATTACAATTGGGCGACACAGTGGCACAGTGGTTAGCACTGCTGCCTCACAGCGCCAGGGACCCGGGTTCAATTCCCGGCTTGGGTCACTGTCTGTGTGGAGTTTGCACATTCTCCTCGTGTCTGTGTGGGTTTCCTCCGGGTGCTCCGGTTTGCTCCCACAGTCCAAAGTTGTGCAGGTTAGGTTAATTGACTGTGCTAAATTGTTCGTAGTGTCAGGGGGATTGGCAGGGTAAATGTGAAGGGTTAAGACAATAGGGCCGGGGTGGGGTTGTGGTCATGCAGGCTCGATGGGCTGAATGGCCTTCTTCTGTAGGGATTCTATGATTCTATGATAGAGGACGAGACAATTACAATAAAAACGATGCACATGGAATAAAAAAGGATCAAAATCTCAAAACAACAGCATTCAAGAATCTATATAATACATATCCAAAAGTGTATGTGTGTGATGATGTGACGTTGTTTTGGGGTGAGTCTGAGTGGAGTTGGGATTAGATTGCCAATCTTGTACCAGGAGTCCCCTGGAAGGGAGCTTCCCTCAGCCCTCATTGGAATCATCGAGAAGGAGTTGTGAAGGAAGGTTTTTGAAATGAAGGGTAAACACAAGATGCTGCATCACAAGGAGCTGCGATATCCTTGTACATTAATCAGCTCAAAGTGATGATGGTTCTGAGATTTCCCAGCTCAGCACTGACTGCAGGAACAAAGCTGGACAAAGAGGCAACTGGAGCTGATTAAGATCCAGTTACTGATGGCAAATGAAAGTGTGGCAGAATTGGGGGACGAGAAACAGAGCAACCAACTCCGAGAAAATAAAATAACCAACAGTTTGACCATGGGACTTGGAGCTGAGTGGTTGTTGGATAATAAAGTTGGAGAGCGTGGGGGTGGGGCAGTGGAGGGGGTTGGGGTGGGGGGGGGTGGGGCAGTGGAGGGGGTTGGGGTGGGGGGGGGTGGGGCAGTGGAGGGGGTTGGGGTGGGGGGGGTGGGGCAGTAGGGGGTCTGGAATAGTGGGGGGCAGTGGGGTTGTTGGGAGTGATTGGGTGGTCAGAGCAGTGGAGGCGTGGGGGTTGGAGCAGTGGGGGGTGGGGGTGGGGGGTGAGGGGGGTGATTAGAGCAGTGGGGGGATGGGATAGTAAGAGGGGTTGGAACATTGGGAGGGTGGGAGCAGTGGGTGGGGGATGGGGGCAGGGGTGGGGGTGGGGGCAGTGGGAGCAGTGTGGGGGAGGGGCTGGTGGCAGCAGTGGGGGAGGGGCACTCCTTCATAAAAATCTACTCAATGAAGTTGTGTAGCCAGCTCCAATTGTCCAGTCGAATTCTCCTCATTGGGGTCAATGGCAGGAACGCGGTGAAAACCACAGGAAACAGTGCAGCCACTCTCTGCGCAGTTCCACCGGACTACGTTCCTTTGGAGAAATACTGCCTCTATGGGAACTGGGACAAAAAAAGGGAACTGGGACAATCAGCGCGATTATGGGAGGATCCCATAAAACATTGGACAGTTAGTCACCTTGAGCTGGTAAATTGTCAGTGGACGAGTTCCCTCAGCTCTGTCACTGTGATAACAACAGCTCCCGATCTCAAACTAACACCAACATCATTGGAGACAATGTGGGTGCTGCCTGAGCTCACATCAGAGAGGATTAAGAACAGGCCCGGGAGAATGAAGAGATGACAGCAACACTCCTCACCTCCCATTGTGTGATTCCCACTTTGTGGCAATGTATCTGGATGCAGCCTGGGACTTCCTCAGAAAGGTGAAGATAATCACCAGTGAAACTGCCAGATATTCAGCAAGACCTTAGATTCCATTCCACATTTCCTTTGCTGAATTTGATGTAAATTTCAATTAGATTACATTGTTGTTTATGTAGAATTAACAATTTGAATTGAATTGAATTTTTTCTTATTATCACATTGAGATACAGTGAAAAGTATTGGGGGTATTCTCCCAACCCACTGTGCTGCAGGAGACATTAGCGGAGGCCGTTTTGCGGGCCTCTCGCTGGGTGCCCGGGCCTCTCACTGGGTGTCCGGGCCTCTCGCTGGGTGCCCGGGCCTCTCGCTGGGTGCCCGGGCCTCTCGCTGGGCGTCCGGGCCTCTCGCTGGGTGTCCGGGCTTCTTGCTGGGTGTCCGGGCCTCTCGCTGGGCGTCCGGGCCTCTCGCTGGGTGTCCGGGCCTCTCGCTGGGTGCCCGGGCCTCTCGCTGGGTGTCCGGGCCTCTCGCTGGGCGTCCGGGCCTCTCGCTGGGCGTCCGGGCCTCTCGCTGTGTGGCCGGGCCTCTCGCTGGGTGCCCGGGCCTCTCGCTGGGTGCCCGGGCCTCTCGCTGGGTGCCCGGGCCTCTCGCTGGGCGTCTGGGCCTCTTGCTGGGCGTCCGGGCCTCTCGCTGGGCGTCCGGGCCTCTCGCTGGGCGCCCGGGCCTCTCGCTGGGCGTCCGGGCCTCTCGCTGGGCGTCCGGGCCTCTCGCTGGGTGCCCGGGCTTCTCGCTGGGCGCCCGGGCCTCTCGCTGGGCGCCCGGGCCTCTCGCTGGGCGTCTGGGCCTCTCGCTGGGCGCCCGGGCCTCTCGCTGGGCGCCCGGGCCTCTCGCTGGGCGCCCGGGCCTCTCGCTGGGCGCCCGGGCCTCTCGCTGGGCGCCCGGGCCTCTCGCTGGGCGCCCGGGCTTCTCGCTGGGCGTCCGGGCCTCTCGCTGGGCGTCCGGGCCTCTCGCAGGGCGCCCGGGCCTCTCGCTTCGCGTCCGGGCCTCTCGCTGGGCGTCCGTGCCTCTCGCTGGGTGCCCGGGCCTCTCGCTGGGTGCCCGGGCCTCTCGCTGTGTGCCCGGGCCTCTCGCTGGGCGTCCGGGCCTCTCGCTGGGCGTCCGGGCCTCTCGCTGGGTGCCCGGGCCTCTCGCTGGGTGCCCGGGCCTCTCGCTGGGTGCCCGGGCCTCTCGCTGGGCGTCCGGGCCTCTCGCTGGGTGTCCGGGCCTCTCGCTGGGTGTCCGGGCCTCTCGCTGGGCGTCCGGGCCTCTCGCTGGGTGTCCGGGCCTCTCGCTGGGTGCCCGGGCCTCTCGCTGGGTGTCCGGGCCTCTCGCTGGGTGTCCGGGCCTCTCGCTGGGCGTCCGGGCCTCTCGCTGTGTGGCCGGGCCTCTCGCTGGGTGCCCGGGCCTCTCGCTGGGTGCCCGGGCCTCTCGCTGGGTGCCCGGGCCTCTCGCTGGGTGCCCGGGCCTCTCGCTGGGCGCCCGGGCCTCTCGCTGGGCGTCTGGGCCTCTTGCTGGGCGTCCGGGCCTCTCCTGGGCGTCCGGGCCTCTCGCTGGGCGCCCGGGCCTCTCGCTGGGCGTCCGGGCCTCTCGCTGGGCGTCCGGGCCTCTCGCTGGGCGCCCGGGCCTCTCGCTGGGTGCCCGGGCCTCTCGCTGGGTGCCCGGGCCTCTCGCTGGTCGCCCGGGCCTCTCGCTGGGCGTCCGGGCCTCTCGCTGGGTGCCCGGGCTTCTCGTTGGCCGTCCGGGCCTCTCGCTGGGCGCCCGGGCCTCTCGCTGGGCGCCCGGGCCTCTCGCTGGGTGCCCGGGCCTCTCGCTGGGTGCCCGGGCCTCTCGCTGGGCGCCCGGGCCTCTCGCTGGGCGCCCGGGCCTCTCGCTGGGTGCCCGGGCCTCTCGCTGGGTGCCCGGGCCTCTCGCTGGGCGCCCGGGCCTCTCGCTGGGCGCCCGGGCCTCTCGCTGGGTGCCCGGGCCTCTCGCTGGGCGTCCGGGCCTCTCGCTGGGTGCCCGGGCCTCTCGCTGGGTGCCCGGGCCTCTCGCTGGGCGCCCGGGCCTCCGCCTGGCTCCCAGCTAAAGATTTCCAGAATAATCAGCTTCGTGCCGGAAATCTTACTTTAATTGAAATCTGAAATGTTTGATTTTGTTGGCAGTTATGGTTTCAATAATTCTTGCATTGTTACAAATCCTGGCAGGAATTCTCCCACCTCATCCTGCGGCTGGGATTCTCCAACTCGCCCGTTCCTGGGATTCTCCAACCTCACCCTGCGGCTGGGATTCTCCAACTCGCCCGTTCCTGGGATTCTCCAACCTCACCCTGCGGCTGGGATTCTCCAACTCGCCCGTTCCTGGGGTTCTCCAACCTCACCCTACGGCTGGGATTCACCGACTCGCCCGTGGCTGGGATTCTCCGAACTCGCCTGCGGCTGGGATTCTCCAGTCCTCGCCCGCGGCTGGGATTCTCCAGTCCTGCTGCTGTGAATGGAGTTTTAGGTGAGTGCCACATTCCCTGTGGTCGCTGCTCGCGGTAGGGGGGTGCGTGATGCTGGAGTATTCTGAATACTCTGTGAGCAATGGGAATGGAGATGTGAATCTGTGCGGGTGAGACGTGAGGAGAAGGAGAGGAACTGAGTGTGTATCCTTCCACATGGATTCTCTCTCTCACACACACAGACAATTAAGCACAGATGTGATTTAAACAACACTTTTATTCAGCCACAAGATGATAGTAATGATGCCAGGCTGAGTTTGCCAGTTACAGTATAAAATATGCAGACTATAAAACCCCTGAAGACTAGGGTAAAGTGTTTTTATTATTTATTACTGTTTTATAACAATGCTGGATTCAAAGAGTCCTGACCGTGATTTTCCCATCTGTTGAAGTTAGATTTATGCACTGAAAATTGCTCTGAGCACAACAAACCTCTTAAAGCCACTGGCTTTTTACCTGATTTTTAATTTTCATTTTGGTGGGTTTTTTAGTCTACAAGAGTTCAGCAGAATAGGAAGAACTACAATGAAGAATGAATGAAGAATGGGACTATAACAAAACATGATGGCCGCAATTCTCCAGCCGTTCACGCCCACTGCCAGCGAAGACGGAGAATTTGACGCTCAGCTAAATCTCCATTCACTGCAGTGGGACTGGAGAATCCCAGCCGCGGGCGAAATTGGAGAATCCCAGCTGTGGGCGAGGTTGGAGAGTCCCAGCTGCTATGTTTGATAAACTGCCTCGGCATTCTTGTGATTGCCCTGATGACTGAAAGAAAGTTCAAGATGGGGCTGGATTCCCCAACCTCACCCATAGCCGGGATTCTCCGGTCCCGCTGCAATGAACAGAGATAGGGTTGTTGCAGTGGGGAACTTTAATTTCCCTGGTATAGACTGGAAAGTGCTTAGAGCTGGGGTTCCGGACAGGGAGGAATTTGTAAAATGCATACTGGAAGATTCTTTGGAACAGTATGTAGATAGCCCAACTAGAGAGGGGGCAATACTGGATCTAGTTCTGGGAAATGAGCCCGGTCAGGTCGTCAAAGTTTCGGTAGGGGAACATGTGGCGAATAGTGACCACAACTCTGTTAACTTTAGGATAGTAATGGACAAGGATGAGTGCTGTCCTACGGGCAAGGTGCTAAATTGGGGGAAGGCTAACTTTAGCCGGATTAGGCAGGAATTGGTGGATGTTGATTGGGAGAGGATGTTCGAGGGTAAGTCCGCGTCTGGCATGTGGGAGTCTTTTAAGGAACAATTGATAAGGCTGCAGGATAGGCATGTGCCTGTAAAAAGGAAAGATAGGAAAGGTAGGATTCGAGAGCTGTGGATAACCAGGGAAATTGAGGATCTGATTAAAATGAAAAGAGAGGCGTACGTTAGGTCCAGGCAACTGAAAACAGATGGAGCTCTGGAGGAATACAGAGAGAGTAGGACAGAACTCAAACGGGGAGTTAGAAGGGCAAAAAGAGGTCACGAGGTGTTCTTGGCAGGCAGGATTAAGGAGAATCCTAAGGCATTCTATTCATATGTTAGGAACAAAAGAGTTGTCAGGGAGAAAGTCGGACCTCTCAGGGACAAAGGAGAGGAATTATGCTTAGAACCCAAGGGAATAGGAGAGATCCTAAATGAATACTTTGCATCGGTATTCACGAAGGAGAGGGATGTGTTAACCAGGTGTGTCTCGGAGGGAGGTGTTGACCCGTTAGAGAAAATCTCCATTACAAGGGAGGAAGTGTTAGGTTTTTTAGGGAACATTAAAACTGACAAATCCCCAGGGCCTGATGGCATCTATCCTAGACTGCTCAGGGAGACGAGAGATGAAATTGCTGGCTTCTGACGAAAATCTTTGTCGCTTCTTTGGACACAGGTGAGGTCCCTGAGGATTGGAGGATAGCAAATATGGTCCTGTTGTTTAAGAAGAGTAGCAGGGATAACCCGGGAAATTATAGGCCGGTGAGCTTGACATCCGTGGTAAGGAAGTTGTTGGAGAGGATTCTTAGAGAGAGGATGTATGTGCATTTAGAACGGAACAATCTCATTAGTGACAGACAGCATGGTTTTGTAAGAGGGAGGTTGTGCCTTACAAATTTGGTGGAGTTTTTTGAGGAAGTGACAAAAACGGTCGACGAAGGAAGGGCCGTGGATGTCATCTATATGGATTTCAGTAAGGCATTTGACAAAGTCCCACATGGCAGGTTGGTTAAGAAGGTTAAGGCTCATGGGATACATGGAGAAGTGGCTAGATGGGTGGAGAACTGGCTTGGCCATAGGAAGAAGTTTAACAACACCAGGTTAAAGTCCAACAGGTTTATTTGGTAGCAAAAGCCACACAAGCTTTCGGAGCTGCAAGCCCCTTCTTCAGGTGAGTGGGAATTCTGTTCACAAACAGAGCTTATAAAGACACAAACTCAATTTACATGAATAATGGTTGGAATGCGAATACTTACAACTAATCAAGTCTTTAAGAAACAAAACAACGTGAGTGGAGAGAGCATCAAGACAGGCTAAAAAGATGTGTCTTGTCTCCAGACAAGACAGCCAGTGAAACTCTGTGGGGGTTACAAATAGTGTGACATGAACCCAATATCCCGGTTGAGGCCGTCCTCGTGTGTGCGGAACTTGGCTATCAGTTTCTGCTCAGCGACTCTGCGCTGTCGTGTGTCGCGAAGGCCGCCTTGGAGAATGCTTACCCGAATATCAGAGGCCGAATGCCCGTGACCGCTGAAGTGCTCCCCAACAGGAAGAGAACCGTCTTGCCTGGTGATTGTCGAACGATGCATTTTGGAAGAAATAATGTCGGGAGGACTTACACAATAAATGGCAGAGTCATCAAGAGTATAGAAATACAGAGGGACCTAGGTGTGCAAGTCCACAAATCCTTGAAGGTGGCAACACAGGTGGAGACGGTGGTGAAGAAGGCATATGGTATGCTTGCCTTTATAGGACGGGGTATAGAGTATAAAAGCTGGAGTCTGATGATGCAGCTGTATAGAATGCTGGTTTGGCCACATTTGGAGTACTGCGTCCAGTTCTGGTCGCCGCACTACCAGAAGGACGTGGAGGCGTTAGAGAGAGTGCAGAGAAGGTTTACCAGGATGTTGCCTGGTATGGAGGGTCTTAGCTATGAGGAGAGATTGGGTAAACTGGGATTGTTCTCCCTGGAAAGACGGAGAATGAGGGGAGATCTAATAGAGGTGTACAAGATTATGAAGGGGATAGATAGGGTGAACGGTGGGAAGCTTTATCCTCGATCAGAAGTGACGATCACGCGGGGTCACGGGCTCAAGGTGAGAGGGGCGAAGTATAACTCAGATATTAGAGGGATGTTTTTTTCACAGAGGGTGGTGGGGGCCTGGAATGCGCTGCCAAGTAGGGTGGTGGAGGCAGACACGCTGACATCGTTTAAGACTTACCTGGATAGTCACATGAGCAGCCTGGGAATGGAGGGATACAAACGATTGGTCTAGTTGGACCAAGGAGCGGCACAGGCTTGGAGGGCCGAAGGGCCTGTTTCCTGTGCTGTACTGTTCTTTGTTCTTTGTTCTTTTGACTGAACACCAAGTTCTCCATCCCCTCTGGCAGTGACGGCAGGGAGTGACGGCCAGAGAATTCTACCTCTTGTCTCCATTTTCTGGAAATCTGACGGTGAGGTTTACCATGCAATCTCTTTCACTGTGGCAGAGGCAACCTGGCATTGGCCATTCGGGATCGCGGGAAGAGGGAGGGAGGAGGTGAAGTGGTCCCGCCATTGTCAACAGGTTTCCTGTTGAATGCCCCCCTCGTGGAGTGAATGATTGGAAAGTTCTGGTCATACACATGATCTTACAAACATTCTATTTGCAGTGGAAATTGTCACTGGAAGCACAGAATTGAAAAGCTGCAGCCCAATGACTGAGGCAGCTCTGAACATCTCAAAGTCGAGGCAGAAGCGTGAGTGACATTTAAGACTTATCTGGATCGACACATGAACAGATGGGGAACAGAGGGATACAGGTGGTTGATCTGGATAGGACAACATGATCGGTGTAGACTTGGAGGGCTGAAGGGCCTGTTCCTGTGCTGTACTGTTTTTTGTCCTTTGTTCAACATGTTTCCACTGTGTATGTACCACCAGGACAGAGCAGGAGACTGGATAAACAGGAGACAAGGTGTGATTAGGCCATCACTTTGTACAAGTATAACTCATTCCAGATCTAGTTAAAAGACTGAATTTTAGATTTTTTATCTGTCAGTAATGAAATCTGCTGCATTGCTCATAAAAGAGGAACTGGGTTTGACATTTAAAAAGCATATTTGTAAGCAACACATTAAAACATTTTCAACCACACTCAGCCTTTCATTGAGAACACCATCTGTTTGGAGCATCAAACCCACTGAATATTATCATCAAGCTTCTTATTTTGTTCTGTTTTGTATTTTCAGTGGGAATTTTTGTATTGTTTTACATAATAAGGCCTTGCGTTCAATTGATTTAATTTTTAAAAATATAATTATCCAGGTAATCTTGTTTTTGGGGGAAAAAGTGTTTCAACAGCAAACTGGTCATCAAACTGACCTTTCACCTCTGGTTTGGATCCAGTCCAAGCGGTCAGGATGAGTTATAGAGTGAATAAAGAATGAACTGACAATTAATTAGAGAAGTTCTGACACCCGGAGAGTGGAGTAAAGTAATCAAGATAATCAGGTTCAAACTCAGCCACTGATGCAATGGAGGAAAGTGTTCAGTATTTGAGTTGTCTAAGATTTTACAAGGAGTAAATCTGGAAAATTCATCTCCCTTGCCCTTGAGTATTAGCAGATACATTATATTGTTTGTAATTTGCATGACTTTTCCCACCATACTGAGAGATTGCTGGTGGAAAGCCGGTACAAATGCTGTTTTCAGGCTGGAGCAACACCACGTTGCTGGAACAGTGTTTTTGGTACCTGACTGTTCAATAACCGTGTTCAGAGTAACATCGGTGAAGAAGTGTTTCACCTCCAACACTGGCACTCATTATCTCCGTGAGCACAGAATTCATTTGAATCCGAATCTTGTTGGGAATCAAAAATCTTTCATGTTGTGGAGATTGGTTTCCGAATCACGGCATCATAGCAGATTTCACTGGTCCATAGAAACTAGAAGCAGGAGTAGGCCATTCGCTCCTTCGAGCCTGCTCCACCATTCATCTTCATCATGGCTGGTCATCAAATTCAATATTCTGATCCCCCCTCCCCCCCCATATCCCTTGATCCCTTTAATAAGAACATAAGAACATAGGAACTAGGAGCAGGAGTAGGCTAGCTGGCCTCTCGATCCTGCTCCGCCATTCAATAAGATCATGGCTGATCTTTTTGTGGACTCAGCTCCACTTACCCGCCCACTCACCATAACCCTTAATTCCTTTACTGTTCAAAAATTTATCTATCCTTGCCTTAAAAACATTCAATGAGGTAGCCTCAACTGCTTCACTAGGCAGGGAATTCCACAGATTCACAAGCCTTTGTGTGAAGAAGTTCCTCCTCAACTCAGTCCTAAATCTGCTTCTCATTTTGAGGCTATGCCCCTTGTTCTAGTTTCACCTGCCAGTGGAAACAACTTCCCTGCTTCTATCTTATCTATTCCCTGCTTCTATCTTATCTATTCCCTTCATAAACTTAGATGTTTCGATAAGATCTCCCCTCATTCTTCTGAATTCCAATGAGTATAGCCCCAGTCTACGCAGTCTCTCCTCATAAGCCAACCCTCTCAACTCCGGAATCAACCTAGTGAATCTCCTCTGCGCCCCCTCCAGTGCCAGTACATCCTTTCTCAAGTAAGGAGACCAAAACTGTACACAGTACTTCAGGTGTGGCCTCACCAGCACCTTATACGGCTGCAACATAATCTTGCTGTTGTTAAACTCCATTCCTCTAGCAATGAAGGACAAAATTCCATTTGCCTTCTTAATTACCTGCTGCACCTGCAAACCAACTCCTTGAGATTCTTGCACAAGGACACCCAGGTCCCTAGCCCTGAGATCTACATCTATTTTTTTCTTGAAATCAGACAATGTTTTAGCCTCAACTACATTCTGTGATAGTGAATTCCACACATTCACCACTCTCTGGGTGAAGAAATTTCTCCTCACCTCAATCCTAAAAGGCTTACCCGTCATCCTCAAACCAGGGCCCTGAGTTCTGGACTCCCCCACCATTGGGAACATTCTTTCTGAATCTACCCTGTCTAACCCTGTTAGAATTTTATAAGTTTCTATGAGATCCCCCCTCATTCTTCTAAACTCCAGTGAATATAATCCTAACTTTTTTCACACAGAGGGTGGTGAGTGTCTGGAACAAGCTACCAAAGGTAGTAGTAGAGGCAGGTACAATTTTGTCTTTTAAAAAACCTTTAGATAGTTACATGGGTACGATGGGTATAGAGGGATATGGGCTAAATGCGGGCAATTGGGATTAGCTTAGGGTTTTAAAAAAAAAAGGGCGGCATGGACAAGTTGGGCTGAAGGGCCTGTTTCCATACTGTAAACCTCTATGACTCTATAACTGACTTGGTTTCTCCTCATTTGACAGACCTGCCACCCCAGGAATCAGCCTAGTAAACCTTTGCTGCCACAGCTGGAGTACTGTGTGAGGTTCTGGTCGCCTCACTATAGGAAGGATGTGATTCCACGAGAAAGAAATTGCTTTTTCTTTCCCAAATCCAAGTTGATACATGCACTACAGTGGTTCAAGAAGACAGCTCATCACTATGTCCTCAAGGGGCAATTAAGGATGGGCAATAAATGCTGGCCCAGTCAGCAATGCCCACATCACACGTCCATGCCGATTCTGCAGTGAATTCCGACAGCTACTCAAACCAAAATTCACCTCGCCTTTAAGAGATTCTGGATTGCTCTAAATAACGCAGGCTAACTGGAACTCATGATCGTCTCTCAACATTTTTCACTTCCTACTTCAGCCTACAGCCACTCATCCTGGTGCTGTAATCACTCTGAACATTCAGCATGATATTTGCGTGTGCAACGAGCCTGATTCGACTGAAAGCTGAGAGACAGGATTTCAGGCTGGGTGAGGTTAAAGGAATTGTTTAGAGTTAAAACTTGGACAAATTTGAGGAAAACACCACAGTGTTTCTTTTAAACACTCAGGACCTAGGTTGTGTTGATAAAACTCACACATGAACCAATTATGTGAAAAGTACAGATTGATAAATATTGCTCATATGGACGGTATAGTAAATAGCACAAAACGCAATCTGGTTTCAACCTCATGCAGTTCAGAAATACCTCAGGTTTTAGGCAAATTAACATCCAAATCCCATACTCAATGTCTTATTACCTCACACTGAAGCTACTAGCTTTAACACACATTACTCTCCAGGCTACTTACAAGAACTGTTTTAGTGTTCCTGCTACCTTTTAAGTGTTCTGCAGATTGCATTTCACAAAATAAATATTTTTCTGAATGTATTTTCAATTTTTGCGTTTGTTTTTCATGCTTTGTCAAGTGTCCACTTAGAGACAGGGTCCTTGCACCTTCTATTGAACGGATCTTTATTTTGGCTTTCCTATCCATATGGATAGGAGTTTGGATCAACATTTCAAATCCATTTCCACTGTACATTCTTTTGATAGTTGACAGTGGGATTAATTTGTAACTTCGTTTCTGGTTTTGATATTCTGACTGTGTGAAACCAGATTGGAGGGATCCGAACAAGGAGTTGTGGGAAAGATGGACGTTGGGGGGAAATAAAACAGTAAAGGACTTTGAACTGGCAGAGATTTCAGAAGGGCAGCATTTTGCAAGAAGAGGGAGCTGTTTTCATAGAATGATTACAGCAGCAGAAGGAGGCCATTCAGCCCATTGTGTCTATGGCGGTTCCCTGCAAGAAAAACATGGCCAATCCTATTCTGTGCCTTTTTGCTGTCACCCTACAAAAACTTTCTCTTCAGGTGCTAATAAAAATCCCTTCTGGAGCTTGCTTTTGCTTCCACCAGATCTCAGGCCGCACATACTAGAACTTTGTCACTTGCTGCGTTCAAAAGTTGTTCCTGATGGTGTTGTTTGTTCTTTCACCATTCACCCCAAAGTGGGTGTCCTCCTGCTCTTCATTATCCAAACATTGATTACCAGGGTGTCGATGGTGGAGTTTCCAATGATGATCATGTGACTGAACATGAACGGGAGATTGCTAGACTCTCTGATCGGAGATGGTCATTAACTGGTTGGAACCTAAAGGTTAATCCTGCCAGCCATTACTTTTTAAAAAGTTCCTCATTCAAACTCAGGATTCTTTGTGATTTATAATAATGAAGTCAGCTTTAATTTCAGGTGGCCATAGCGTCGGGCAGGAACATCTGAATCAATATAGCAGCCATTGCATTTCCAATCTGTAATACCACAACATAAAATAAGTTTGTTTCAAACCCATTTCACTGCGAAAAACAAGAAACACAATTAGATTTCTACCCGTAGATTTGTAGCTTACTTGACTAAGATGCAGAAAGGCTATTGTACTCCTCAAGGAGTTAAGTGCGCAGAAAGAAAATCATTACCAGCATAATTTTTGAAATCTCATCATTTCTTGTTAAAGCTACAAAGGCATATAGTTAGGGAGACTAATGGCATAATTGATTTTTTTGGGGGCCGTTAGAATTAGATTACTGTTAAGAGATTGCGATTTGGGGATATCGGTTAAAAATTGTGTTTACATTTTATCAGCCAGTGACCCTGACTCTGAGCAAGAGAGGGTAATCGGGGTCAACCAATGCACTAATTAATCTTCAGAGTGTTGCACACATGGAGCTTACAACCAGCTAATGAATTCTGACATGGAATGCTGTAGGGATAGTGCACGGAATTGTATCAAGCTTATGATTATATGAGGTTATCACGCAGTCCACTGTAGTGTGTTTGTGACTGTTCCAGCATGAGACTGAATAAACAAATGAGCTGACATTTTTTTCCAACATAAAATAACAGAGGGTAATAATTGAACAACTTTCCCCTCGCTCTCATGGAATATTATATTGGTTGAAAGCTTTATGATTAAAGGCCCGGTACTCTCTGCATAATAGCTCACAGAGATACACGGTTGGAGAGAGGCAGATAAAGCTAGCATTATAAGTAAGCATCTTTATGTTGCCAGTTGCCTGCAATGTTGATGTAAATTGCTAAATTCTGACAATTCTTTCTCGTAACAATACAAATTCTTCAAACAGTCCTCAGGATGAAAAAGCCTCTAAACTTGTTGAAGGACACCAAAGCTGAAAGAACTGTTTCTTTTGTAATAGAGGTATTTGTTTCATGAAAGAATGGTTTGTTTTTTGAAAGATTGATTTGTTTTGAGCAGTTCCATTGTTGAATCATTCTCTTGATATTTTTTGTCCAGGTTTTTGCCTGTTTAAACAAATGCAAAAAGAGAAATTTAGGCCAATTGGCTTGATTTTAACTCCTGGGTTGGAACATGACAAAGTGAGCCACATATCCATCCTGGGAGCGGTGGTAGTGAGGCTTGGCCAAGTTTACTGGCCAGGCTCTTTTTGGCGTGCTGCTGCCAGCTTTCCAACCAGAATGGTTGGGATGCCTTTTGCCCACGAGGTTGCCACTGGGGTCCCTCACGAATGGTCCTGGGTACAAATTAAATGTTTCAAGAGAAGAATCCAAGCTGAGGATGGAGTGCACCCTGGAGTAGGGAGGACTTAATGTTTCCTCATGGGTCCAAATTCTCTCCAACCCCTTAATTGTGAAATAGGGCAGGGGTACAATGACCAGCATATTACCCAGCCAGGAGCAAGAGTTTGTGTATTGTATTGCATATCAATCACATCTTCCACGAATGAAATCCTTTTGATTAATTAATTTTGGAGGTAGAATTTTAGAAAGCACATTAATAAATGAGTGCAACTGAACACTTCAAACCATTTGGAAGTGTTTGCCTTGTTTAAGCTGCTGTTTGTGTACCTGGGAAGGCTGTTGGATCGTGCAGCACTGACAGGACTGTCTGATTTGACTGATTCAAGTCAAGATCGCAAATTTTTTGATTGAGGGAAAGTCTCCACTGATGTCACAGAATGATCTGCAGCTTGAATGTTCGTTGTTATTATGACCCTTTCTGTCACCGCGCTGTCAATCTCGTCTGAAAACGTTGCTCCATCAGTACACAGAGTCCTTCCAAAGCCTTACAGTCTCCTGAAGCATAACTGAGCAATGAGGCTTGGGAATGGTCAACTTGGTTGATGAAGAATTGCTAATTTGATTCTCTTTTGTTGCTATTTGTTAAGTCTGGCTTCCCAAACAAGCCTCCCGATGTGCCTTCTCGATATCCTGCAATCTGATCACATCATGAGCTTCCTGACTACTGAATATCTGCATGCAGAATCCTGTGTTAGTATTAAATGCTAGCTGCATGCTAACTAAACAGAAGTATATTTTATTCACAGAGTTCAGCAGGTTGTCTGCATGCAGCTTGATATGTTAGATGCGTTCTGCTAATTTCTCCTTGTATCTGTGGCTAGTCTGCTAAGTCTGTTGGACTGGACAGCTCTATGTGTTTGTCGAGGTCATTTGGGGGGGATGTGAATTGTGTAACTCTCCTGAATAGGGGATTATTGACATTCTTGATGTAATGGTGTCTTTGCCTGGTACAGGCAGAGTGGTGGAGGCAAAATCTCTGGGTGCATTAACAAATCACTGCATGCAGTAAAGTGTTTCTAGATGTTTGAATGTCCAATACGTGTTATGAACATGGGTTTGCAAGATGATTATATTTTTAAATGTCTCCTTTAACTTAAGATGAAATGGAACATTCTGAAAAAGGAAGTGGTGAGGTTATGGGTAAACCACTCCCCTCCAGAGACATGTCTATGTGGTCTGGTTGTCATTGGGAAGAAACTCAAACAGAAATCTATTCAAACATCAAATCATAAGTTTCACACTTTTCACATTTCCCTGGTATAGACTGGAAAGTGCTTAGAGCTGGGGTTCCGGACGGGAAGGAATTTGTAAAATGCATACTGGAAGGTTCTTTGGAACAGTATGTGGATAGCCCGATGAGAGAGGGGGCTATACTGGATCTAGTTCTGGGAATTGAGCCCGGTCAGGTTGTCAAAGTTTCGGTAGGGGAACATGTGGCGAATAGTGACCACAACTCTGTTAACTTTAGGATAGTAATGGACAAGGATGAGTGCTGTCCTACGGGCAGGGTGCTAAATTGGAGGAAGGCTAACTTTAGCCGGATTAGGCAGGAATTGGTGGCCGTTGATTGGGAGAGGATGTTCGAGGGTAAGTCCACGTCTGGCATGTGGGAATCTTTTAAGGAACTATTGATAAGGCTGCAGGATAGGTATGTACCTGCAAAAAGGAAAGATAGGAAAGGTAGGATTCGAGAGCCGTGGATAACCAGGGAAATTGAGGATCTGATTAAAATGAAAAGGGAGGCATACGTTAAGTCCAGGCAACAGAAAACAGATGGAGCTCTGGAGGAATACAGAGAGAGTAGGAAAGAACTCAAATGGGGCATTAGAAGGGCAAAAAGAGGTCACGAGATGTTCTTGGCAGGCAGGATTAAGGAGAATCTTAAGGCATTCTATTGATACGTTAGGAACAAAAGAGTTGTCAGGGAGAAAATCGGACCTCTCAGGGACAAAGATGGGGAATTATGGCTTTGAACCCAAGGGAATAGGGGAGATCCTAAATGAATACTTTGTATCGGTATTCACGAAGGAGCCGGACGTGTTAACTGGGAGTGTCTCGGAGGGAGGTGTTGACCCGTTAGAGAAAATCTCCATAACAAGGGAGGAAGTGTTAGGTTTTTTAGGGAACATTAAAACTGACAAAGCCCCAAGGCCTGATGGCATCTATCCTCGACTGCTCAGGGAGACGAGAGATTAAATTGCTGGGCCCCTGACGGAAATCTTTGTCGCTTCTTTGGACACAGGTGAGGTCCCTGAGGATTGGAGGATAGCGAATGTGGTCCTGTTGTTTAAGAAGAGTAGCAGGGATAACCCGGGAAATTATAGGCCGGTGAGCTTGACGTCCGTGGTAGGGAAGTTGTTGGAGAGGATTCTTAGAGACAGGATGTATGTACATTTAGAACGGAACAATCTCATTAGTGACAGACAGCATGGTTTTGTAAGAGGGAGATCGTGCCTTACAAATTTGGTGGAGTTTTTTGAGGAAGTGACAAAAACGGTTGACAAAGGAAGGGCTGTGGATGTCGTCTATATGGATTTCAGTAAGGCATTTGACAAAGTCTGACATGGCAGGTTGGTTAAGAAGGTTAAGGCTCATGGGATACAAGGAGAAGTGGCTAGATGGGTGGAGAACTGGCTTGGCCACAGGAGACAGAGGGTAGCAGTCGAAGGGTCTTTTTCCGGCTGGAGGTCTGTGACCAGTGGTGTTCCGCAGGGCTCTGTACTGGGACCTTTGCTATTTGTGATATATATAAATGATTTGGAAGACGGTGTAACTGGTGTAATCAGCAAGTTTGCGGATGACACGAAGATGGCTGGACTTGCGGATAGCGATGAGCATTGTTGGGCAGTACAGCAGAATACAGATAGGTTGGAAAATTGGGCGGAGAGGCGGCAGATGGAATTTAATCCGGATGCATGTGAAGTGATGCATTTTGGAAGAAATAATGTAGGGAGGAGTTATACAATAAATGGTAGAGCCATCAAGAGTATAGAAACACAGAGGGACCTAGGTGTGCAAGTCCACAAATCCCAGGTGGAGAAGGTGGTGAAGAAGGCATATGGTATGATTGCCTTTATAGGATGGGGTATAGAGTATAAAAGCTGGAGTCTGATGTTGCAACTGTATAGAACTCTGGTTTGGCCACATTTGGAGTACTGCGTCCAGTTCTGGTCGCCGCACTACCAGAAGGACGTGGGGGCGTTAGAGAGAGTGCAGAGAAGGTTTACCAAGATGTTGCCTGGTATGGAGGGTCTTAGCTATGAGGAGAGATTGGGTAAACTGGGCTTGTTCTCCCTGGAAAGACGGAGAATGAGGGGAGATCTAATAGAGGTGTACAAGATTATGAAGGGTATAGATAGGGTGAGTGGTGGGAAGCTTTTTCCCAGATCAGAAGTGACGATCACGTGGGGTCATGGGCTCAAGGTGAGAGGGGCGAAGTATAACTCAGATATTAGAGGGATGTTTTTTTCACAGAGGGTGGTGGGGGCCTGGAATGCGCTGCCAAGTAGGGTGGTGGAAGCAGACACGCTGACATCGTTTAAGACTTACCTGGATAGTCACATGAGCAGCCTGGGAATGGAGGGATACAAACAATTGGTCTAGTTGGACCAAGGAGCGGCACAGGCTTGGAGGGCCGAAGGGCCTGTTTCCTGTGCTGTACTGTTCTTTGTTCTTTGTTCTTTTATAGGAATGAGGCGGTTGAATGTGCTGGATGCCATTTTGTAAAAGTGTCATTTCCAATTCAGGGCACTGGCTCCCGTAAAGGAAATATAAATAATTTTACAAGATGCAGACCCCATTGTCACTGGAGTAAGAACCTTATCTCATAGTGTGGTTCAGTGACATGGATGGTGAATAAGGGCTTCAAAACCATCAAGTTGTCAAGTTATTTAATAACTAGCCCTTTAAAATCAGAAAAAAATCCTGCATTCCTGTATCTATGATAGTTGAAACAAACCCCCGTTCTAACAATCACAACAGCTGTTTGTTGACATAACCCAAAGTGTTACCATTGTAGCATTATTAATTGGTGGCTGCTCTCCACAACCTGACATTATCACAATGAATTTTGGGGAATGGGGGGGGTGGTGGATGGGGGGCGGCGCGGTGGGGGTGGCACTGTGAGCTCACAGCTCAAAGAGTTCAGTAAAGGATTATCTGTCTTTGATGTGGAGTTATGAATACAAATACTTGTTTTTAATAAAGGATCAAGTACTAGAGGAGATTAAGTTTATTGGATGGACTTTCATAAATGGAATGATTTTTTTTATATGGCGGAGTCTGTAATAGATATTTAGAACTTTGTTGCATTTCAGCACGGCCCTTAAGGTCTGCCCATGATGAATACTGTGTGAGTTGGCATGGAGAGTGTGGGTGGTGGGTGGGTGGTTATGATTTGGCATAGAACATAGACATAGAACAGTACAGCACAGAACGGCCCTTCGGCCCACGATGTTGTGCCGAGCTTTATCTGAAACCAAGATCAAGCTATCCCACTCCCTACCATCCTGGTGTGCTCCATGTGCCTATCCAATAACCGCTTAAATGTTCCTAAAGTGTCTGACTCCACTATCACTGCAGGCAGTCCATTCCACACCCCAACCACTCAAGTTAGCATCAAGTTAGCATCGGGACTGTAAGGATTATGGGGGTGGTGGGGGACATGGATTGGCAGAGAAGGTATGAGAGGCCATTAGGTGGATAGGGGCAGGGCCAGGTATCAGCTGGCATGTGTGGGCATGAGTAATGAGAGGGGGAGTTGGCGTAAGGAGTGAGGGATAGAAGGCTTCACATTTAACAAAACAACAGGAACCCAGGTGGACCTTTTAATCAGCCCACCTCAGCATTCAGGAGTCCCTGTGTCCACTTCTGATCAGTGTCTGGGGGCAGGGGCACCCAACCCCATTCCCACACCAGCCCTCTGCACACCCGCACCCTCCCCATGGAATGAAGATCCTGTCATTCCGTGAACCTTCTCCTGAGGCAGGTGTGGTGTGTCCTTCCCTGCCTGGTGCCTTCCAATTTACTAATCCTCCTCAATAAAATCTTTGTTGTGGCTCATTCTGAAGGCAGGAAACAAGAACATTTTGCCATTGAGCATTTTTGCTGCAAAGATTTTTTAAGAACTCGTAATAACGAGAATAGTTCCAACCCTGGACTCTGTCAGTTAAAGGATGAGTTTCACCATTCTCAACAATGATTCAAGCCTGATAATGATTTTCTGATTGCTCTATGAAACAGGGGCAGCTCAGTAAAAGTCAGAAGACCTGTGTTATCGCATGTGTGTACATGTGTGTGTGCATGTGGGTGTGTGTGTGTGCATGTGTGTGGGTATGAGAGTGGGAGTGTGTGCATGAATGGGGGTATTTGTGAGTGGGAGTGTGTGTGTGTGTGTGTGTGTGTGTGTGTATGCGTGTGTGGGAGCGAGTGCGCGAGTGCCATCAGGTGACCAGTGGGGTGCTGCCTCTGATCGACACACCAGAATGGAGATTTGCTTTGGAAACCTGTGCATACTATTGATCCATTCTGCAGCACTTGGTTGTCGAATGCTCTGCCACCTGAGTGTGTTATGACTAATGATTGTTTGGAAACCCTTTTGGAATGCACAGAGGTGGTGTCGTATGTGAACACTTACTAAATTATCTTCATTGATGAGCTCAATAAAGCAATATCAGTATTTCCTATTGTCTGTCAGACAGCATCCTCGGAAGAAAGCATCATGAAAAATCTTCCAAGGAATGATTTCGATTGGGGATAAGTGCTTTAGAGACACAGCACTGCAATTGATTCAATTTTATAACGAACTGTCAGTGCTTCCAATAAAAAAAGTCGTCAGTTTCAGCTCCAAGCTGCTGTTTATTCATTCCAAAAGACGGAGTATCAGAGACTGCAGTAACATATCGATAACAAACCAGGGCTGCCCTATAGAGCAATGCACACCAGCTTCACACAGTGTTGCTGCACAACACTAGAACTTGGAGCAGGAGTGGGCCATTCGGTTCCTCAGGCCTACTCTGCCATTTGATGAGACCATGCTTAATCTGATTGGAGCCTCTACTCCACTTGCTCTCCACCCCCAGAACAAGGACAGAATGTTCACTGCAGGGGTCAGAGTTCCCTTTGCATTTCAAACATTGCCAACATTGTGAATGCCAGGATTATCATCATACGTTTGGAAGGACAGACTTCTCTATTATCTATTTAACTGCTATTTATCGCTATAGTTACAATTTGAGCAATATCCTCATAGACATACATCCGTCTTCAGATTCAAATAGCACCAAGAACAGATTTGCTCATGTGGATGGTATACTTCCAGCCTTTCAACCCCTCTGGGCAACAAGACACCTGCCTCTGACTCCCATACAGCAATTTCCAGTGAAAGGTCAACTGGCAGATCCCAATCTCCAGACTTCAGAGAGAGAGAGAAAGAGCTACTTCTCTCTAAAGATCTCAAGCAGCAACTGAGCTTGCTTTCTCTCTGTAAGTCTAGCCCCACCCAGTCACCTGACCTTAGTTGTCAATCAACCTGATAAAACTTCACTCTTAAAAAAAAGCCCGGCGGTAATGCTAAAATAAAAACCCTGCATTAGTTCAGATTAAAACAAACATTTATTAATGAAGATAAGTTATGCTGCTGCAGTAACAGCAAGGACTGCCCTGTACAGACAAAATGGCACCGATACATAGAACTGTCTGATAAAAAAATCCTGCACAAGAAGCATGACCCAAATATATTTCTTAAAGGCACAGAATCATCACAAATAGCTGTGATTTACCATTCATCCCTCCTGCTGTGAAATAACTAGGTGTTACCATTGAATTACCACTAATAACCACGACTGGCTTATTTCAAAAAATGAGGGAAGGAGGTGGGATTTGTAGAAATTGGGGAAATAATTAAGTAAATTTTATAACCTAAATCAATTCATACAGCCACAGGTTTCAATACTGTCCATGTTCTTTTAAGAAAAAACCTTATTAAAACCTGAGATAAAAATGGAGGAGGTATTTGAGGTTTTGAAAAACATTGAGGTGGACAAATCCCTCGGGCCAGATAGGGTCTATCCCAGAATACTGAGACAGACGAGGGACAGAATTGCTGAGGCCTTGGCCAAAATCTTTGTATCCTCTTTAGCCACGGGCAAGATACCAGAAGACTGGTGAGCAGCTCACATTGTTCCTCTGTTTCAGAAGGGCAGAGGAGACAATCCGGGAAATTACAACCCTGTGAGCCTCACATCAGCGGTGGGGAAATTATTGGAGAATATTTTTAGGGACAGTATGCAGATCCACAGTTCCCTAAGGTGGCAACTCAGGTGGACAAGGTGGCCAGGAAGGCGTATGGCATGCTGGCCTTTATCGGTCGGGGCGTTGAGTATAGGAATTGGAAAATCATGTTGCAGCTGCAGGAGACTTTGGTTAGGCTGCATTTGGAGTATTGTGTACAATTCTGGTCGCAACACTACCGGAAGGATGTTGATGCATTGGAAAGGGTGCAGAAGAGATTTACCAGGATGTTGCCTGGTTTGGAGTATGTGGACTATGAAGAAAGGTTGAACAAACTTGGATTGTTTTCATTGGAGCGTCGGAGGATGAGGGAGGGACCTGATAGAGGTTTACAAGATTATGACAGGCTTGGATAGAGTGGATAGTCAGAGTCTTTTTCCCAGGGTCGAAGGGCCAATTAGTCGGGGGCGTGAAAGTGAGAGGGGGAAAATTTAAAAGAGATGTAAAGGGCAGGTTTTTCACACAGAGGGTGGTGAATGCCTGGAACGCGCTGCCGGAGGAGGTGATGGCAGCAGATGCTCAAGAGGCAACTGGATAGATACATGGATAGGCAGAGAATAGAGGGATATGGATCATTCTCCTTACTTGAGAAAGGATATACTGACACTGGAGGGGGTGCAGAGGAGATTCACTCGGTTGATTCCGGAGTTGAGAGGGTTGGCTTATGAGGAGAGACTGAGTAGACTGGGGCTATACTCATTGGAATTCAGAAGCATGAGGGGAGATCTCATAGAAACATATAAGATTACCTGGATTTAAGACTTACCTGGATAGTCACATGAGCAGTCTGGGAATGGAGGGATACAAACGAATGGTCTAGTTGGACCAATGAGCGGCACAGGCTTGGAGGGCCGAAGGGCCTGTTTCCTGTGCTGTACTGTTCTTTGTTCTTTGTTCTTTTATTATGAAGGGAATAGGTAAGATAGAATCAGGGAAGTTGTTTCCACTAGCTGATGAAACTAGAACTTGGGGGCATGGCCTCAAAATAAGGGGAAGCAGATTTAGGACTGAGTTGAGGAGGAACCTCTTCACCCAAAGGGTTGTGAATCTGTGGAATTCCCTACCCAGTGAAGCAGTTGAGGCTACCTCATTGAATGCTTTAAGGCAAGGATAGATACATTTTTGAACAGTAAAGGAATTAAGGGCTATGGGGAGCAGGCGGGTAAGTGGAGCTGAGTCCATGAAAAGATCAGCCATGATCTGATTGAAAGGCAGAGCAGGCTCGAGGGGCCAGATGGCCTACTCCTGCTCCTAGTTCTTATGTTATGTAGAGGCAAGAAAATATTAGATTAGAGAGGCATCTATGTTGGCACAGGCTTGATGGGCTGAAGGGCCTGTTGCTGTGCTGTACTGTTCCTTGTTCTTTGTTTAATTATCCATCACTGTTTGGTGGATTGATGGGAGATTGATGCGTGGCAATGATTCCACTGGTTAATCCTCCAGAAGCCTCGGCTAATCCTCTGGGGACAGAGTTGAATTCCCACCACAGCAGCCGGTGAAACTGAAATGAAACAAATGAGTCTGAAATGAAAATCTCCTGTCAGTAAAGCTGACCATGAAATGATCATCAAATGTTGAGTTAGTTCATGGATGTGCTTTAGGGAAGGAAATCTGCCACCTCCACTTGGTCTGGCCTACAAGTGAATCTGGACCCAGAGTAACATTTTGGACTCTTAATGGCCCTTTGAAAGGACCTAGGTGGCAATCAGTTCAGGGGCAATTAGAGATGGGCAATAAATTCTGCCCTTGCCAGCGATCCCTGCATCCTCTGAATGTGTTTAAAATAATGACAGAATAGATGCAGAGTTGATGGGATTATCCTTCACTTGGTGACATTGAAGGCTGCTTTTGAAGATTAAAATGAATGCAGTCGCACTTGAACATTTCATTGAAAAGAATAATTAATTCCTTTATTAATTTTATCATTATTGAAAATAATTACAGTTTCATTCTCACATTGTGAATAAATTGACTGTCACAAACTTATTTGGAATTAATTAAGCAGTTCAGGATTTTGAATGCTTTCATTGTAATTGTAGCAGTTTAAAGAAGGATACTGTTGAAATGTCTCGTGTTTCTTCCTAATGCAGAACGAGAGAGGTTAATTTAGTAAATCTGAACTGTTCAGCAAAGACTGAAGTAGTTCAGATGAATTGTGCTGTTAGTACTGAGGAGTTACCGTGCCCAGGACATGGAGCGGTAATTACAAAAAAGGTTTTTAATTGTGAAAGATCAGTCATTTACTCTGATATTACGCCTCACTAACATTCTCTATCTCGGAATAATGGAACCAATACTAATTAACATAATTGTCAGACAATCCACTCCACAATTCACTTGTTTTTTTCACAAACCAAGTGTAGCAAATGTGCTACGACAAAAAGGAAGTCAGTTTTACTGTGAAAAAACATTATTTTCTGCTAATGGGTATTAATTCTTTCAGCATTTTGACTCTCCTCATAATTTCCAACAACTAACTGTGAAGATGCACTTTATGAACACAAAAGGAATTTATGAATAACACGAATTGTACAGCAGCCGCACGGCTGTAACTAGCTCCAAAAATGCCTCTGCCTCGAAGCGGATTTGAGGAATGCAGCAATTGCTTCACTCCCTGGGGAAGAATATGCGAGGGGACTATTCTGTTGATAAGTTTGGGTAATAAATGTCCACAATAGTTTACCATTCCCAATAATGATTCAATTTCAGTTGTGCTTGTGGCGGCAGACCTTATTACCTTGACCTTGTCCTCCATGGGGTTTGACACTTGTGTACACGGTGTTCCAGGTAGGTCACCTCAGTGGCTTGAAAGGTAAATTTCTCTTTCTTGAGGTAAACCCCAGCCTCTTGAAATCTCTTTTTCTAAATGTGCAGCCTCTGTCGATCCAGTCATAAGGACATCATCAACCACAACTCGTGTTAGCCCCGCTGGCAGACTCTCCATTGTCCTTTGGAATATTACGCAAGCACAAAGGGTTGTGAATCTGTGAAATTCCCTGCCCAGTGAAGCAGTTGAGGCTACCTCATTGAATGTTTTTAAGGCAAGGATAGATACATTTTTGAACAGTAAAGGAATTGAGGGTTATGGTGAGAGGGCGGGTAAGTGGAGCTGAGTCCACGAAAAGATCAGCCATGATCTTATTGAACGGCAGAGCAGACTTGAGGGGCCAGATGGCCTACTCCTGCTCCTAGTTCTTATGCTCTTATGTTTTTCTTAAATACACACCATGTGTACTGGAATAGGCCTTTGTACGTGTTTAATGTGACATACCCTTGGGAAGCATCATCTAATTCGAGTTGCTGCTACATGTGGGCGGCACGGTGGTTAGCACTGCTGCCGCACAGCTCCAGGGACCCGGGTTCGATTCCCATCTTGGGTCACTGTCTGTGTGGAGTTTGCGCATTCTCCCCATGCCTCATTGTTCCACAGGAGCAGGCTGAGGGTAAGGGAGCTTGTTTGTGCACTAATTTATTTAATTATTTTTCAGTTAAATTTGTGAAAAAAAATCGGAGGTTTTTTTTCTAAACAGGAAATAGGCCCAGCAGCAGCCTGGGAAGGTTTTGGAGGATTTAAAAGTAGGCCGCACCTTTGAGCGGGCAGTGTCGTTAGCGGGCAGCGGAGTGAGCAGGGGACAGAGTGAGAGCTATAAGGGCTTTGGCTCACAGGGCTTCGGCAAAGGCGAGGAAGGTTGTTTGTTTGTTTTTCTTCGGTTACACCTCCTTTTTGTTTTATCTCCCAAAAACTAAAAAAGACATGGCTGGTATGAGTGGGAGGCCAGTATACTGCATTCGGTGTGGGATGTGGGAGTTCCTGGAGACTACTTGCCTCCCGGAAGTCCATATCTGTGCCAGATGTGTGGAACTGCAACTCCTGAAGGATCGTGTAAGGGAGCTGGAGCTGAGGCTCGATGAACTCAGTTTAGTTAGGGAAAATGAGAGAGTCATAGATAAAAGTTATAGTCAGGTAGTGACACCAGGGTCTCGGAAGGAAGACACGTGGGTCACAGTTAGGAGGGGTAATAGTCAGAAGGGTGATGTGCCAGAAAGTACCCCAGTGGCAGTCTCCCATAAAAGAAAGGGATGGGCAACAGATGGGAGAAGGGAAGGGAGTGAGCAGTCTGTGGAGGGTTCCCCTGTGGTTGTCCCCCTCCAAAATAGGTTTATTGTGATGGATTCTGTGGAGGGGGATGACCCTCCAGGGGTAAGCCACGAGGACCAGATCGCCTCCACGGAGACAGGCTCAGGGGTCCGGAAGGGAAAGAAGGGGTTTAGGAGAGCGATAGTTGTGGGGGACGCAATGGTTAGAGGCACGGACAGGCGCTTCTGTGGGACTGAACGCGAATCCAGGATGGTAGTCTGCCTCCCTGGTGCCGGGGTACTGGATGTCTCCGAGAGGGTAGGAAGCATATTTAAAAAGGAAGGTAGTCAAACTGATGTGATTGTACACATTGGTGAAAATGATGTAGGTAGGAAGAGCAGGGGGGTCATACGAGAGAAATTCAGGGACTTGGGTGCTAGGCTAAAAAGTAAGACCTCCAGGGTAGCAATCTCTGGACTGCTCCCGGTGTCTAGTGCTAGTGAGGCTCGGAACAGGGAGATTCTACAGTTGAACGCGTGGCTAAAGGACTGGTGCAAGAGGGAGGGTTTTTAATTCGTAGATAACTGGGAAATCTTCAAGTCAGGATGGCAACTGTACAGAAAGGATGGGTTACACCTTAACTGGAAGGGAGCAAATATCCTGGCTGGGAGTTTTGCGAGAGTGTTTCGGCAGGATTTAAACTAGTGTGGCAGGGGGGTGGGGAACAAAACAGGAGGTCAGTAAATACTGAGGCTGGGGTTGAGCTGGGGGCCAGGGCAAGGCTAGCTAAGAAGAGGAGCACTCTGGAGGAGGAGGACCTGACTGGGCCTGGAGGTCTGGAGTGCATCTGCTTCAATGCGAGGAGTGTAACGGGTAAAACAGACGAACTTAGGGCCTTAATGCTTATGCGGAATTTGGATGTGGTTGCGGTGACGGAAACTTGGTTAAAAGAAGGACAGGACTGGCAGCTGAATATTCCAGGGTATAAGTGTTTTAGGCGAGACAGAGGAGGGGCTAAAAAAGGTGGGGGAGTAGCGATATTAGTTAAGGAGCATATTACCGCGGTGCAGAGGGTAGACAACTTAGAGGGGTCATGTACTGAGTCGCTGTGGGTGGAACTCAGAAACAGGAAGGGTGCAGTCACTATGCTGGGGGTGTACTACAGACCACCCAACAGCCCATGGGAAGTGGAGGAAAGGATATGTCAGGAGATTCTGGATAGGTGCAGAAAACATAGGGTTGTTGTAGTGGGGGACTTTAATTTCCCTGGCACAGACTGGAAAGTGCTTAGAGCTGGGGGTCCGGACGGGGAGGAATTTGTAAAATGCATACTGGAAGGTTCTTTGGAACAGTATGTAGATAGCCCGACTAGAGAGGGGGCTATACTGGACCTAGTTCTGGGAAATGAGCCCGGTCAGGTTGTCAAAGTTTCGGTAGGGGAACATGTGGCAAATAGTGATCACAACTCTGTTAACTTTAGGATAGTAATGGACAAGGATGAGTGCTGTCCTACGGGCAGGGTGCTAAATTGGGGGAAGGCTAACTATAGCCGCATTAGGCAGGAATTGGTGGATGTTGATTGGGAGAGGATGTTCGAGGGTAAGTCCGCGTCTGGCATGTGGGAGTCTTTGAAGGAACTATTGATAAGGCTGCAGGATAGGCATGTGCCTGTAAAAAGGAAAGATAGGAAAGGTAGGATTCGAGAGCCGTGGATAACCAGGGAAATTGAGGATCTGATTAAAATGAAAAGGGAGGCATACGTTAAGTCCAGGCAACTGAAAACAGATGGAGCTCTGGAGGAATACAGAGAGAGTAGGAAAGAACTCAAACGGGGAGTTAGAAGGGCAAAAAGAGGTCACGAGATGTTCTTGGCAGGCAGGATTAAGGAGAATCCTGAGGCATTCTATTGATACGTTAGGAACAAAAGAGTTGTCGGAGAAAATCGGACCTCTCAGGGACAAAGGGGGGGAATTATGCTTAGAACCCAAGGGAATAGGGGAGATCCTAAATGAATACTTTGCATCGGTATTCACGAAGGAGAGGGGCGTGTTAACCGGGAGTGTCTCGGAGGGAGGTGTTGACCCGTTAGAGAAAATCTCCATTACAAGAGAGGAAGTGTTAGGTTTTTTAGGGAACATTAAAACTGACAAAGCCCCAGGGCCTGATGGCATCTATCCTCGACTGCTCAGGGAGACGAGAGATGAAATCGCTGGGCCTCTGACGGAAATCTTTGTCGCTTCTTTGGACACGGGTGAGGTCCCTGAGGATTGGAGGATAGCGAATGTGGTCCCGTTATTTAAGAAGGGTAGCAGGGATAACCCAGGAAATTATAGGCCAGTGAGCTTGACGTCCGTGGTAGGGAAGTTGTTGGAGAGGATTCTTAGAGACAGGATGTATGTGCATTTAGAACGAAACAATCTCATTAGTGACAGACAGCATGTTTTGTAAGAGGGAGGTCGTGCCTTACAAATTTGGTGGAGTTTTTTGAGGAAGTGACAAAAACGGTCAATGACGGAAGGGCCGTGGATGTCGTCTATATGGATTTCAGTAAGGCATTTGACAAAGTCCCACATGGCAGGTTGGTTAAGAAGGTTAAGGCTCATGGGATACAAGGAGAAGTGGCTAGATGGGTGGAGAACTGACTTGGCCATAGGAGACAGAGGGTAGTGGTCGAAGGGTCTTTTTCCGGCTGGAGGTCTGCGACCAGTGGTGTTCCGCAGGGCTCTGTACTGGGATCTCTGCTATTTGTGATATATATAAATGATTTGGAAGAAGGTGTAACTGGTGTAATCAGCAAGTTTGCGGATGACACGAAGATGGCTGGACTTGCGGATAGCGAAGAGCATTGTCGGGCATTACAGCAGGATATAGATAGGCTGGAAAATTGGGCGGAGAGGTGGCAGATGGAGTTTAATCTGGATAAATGCGAAGTGATGCATTTTGGAAGAAATAATGTAGGGAGGAGTTATACAATAAATGGCAGAGTCATCAGGAGTATAGAAACACCGAGGGACCTAGGTGTGCAAGTCCACAAATCCTTGAAGGTGGCAACACAGGTGGAGAAGGTGGTGAAGAAGGCATATGGTATGCTTGCCTTTATAGGACGGGGTATAGAGTATAAAAGCTGGAGTCTGATGATGCAGCTGTATAGAACGCTGGTTAGGCCACATTTGGAGTACTGCGTCCAGTTCTGGTCGCCGCACTACCAGAAGGACGTGGAGGCATTGGAGAGAGTGCAGAGAAGGTTTACCAGGATGTTGCCTGGTATGGAGGGTCTTAGCTATGAGGAGAGATTGGGTAGACTGGGGTTGTTCTCCTCGGAAAGACGGAGAATGAGGGGAGATCTAATAGAGGTATACAAAATTATGAAGGGTATAGATAGGGTGAACAGTGGGAAGCTTTTTCCCAGGTCGGAGGTGACGATCACGAGGGGTCACGGGCTCAAGCTGAGAGGGGCGAAGTATAACTCAGACATCAGAGGGACGTTTTTTACACAGAGGGTGGTGGGGGCCTGGAATGCGCTGCCAAGTAGGGTGGTGGAGGCAGGCACGCTGACATCGTTTAAGACTTACCTGGATAGTCACATGAGTAGCCTGGGAATGGAGGGATACAAATGATTGGTCTAGTTGGACCAAGGAGCGGCACAGGCTTGGAGGGCCGAAGGGCCTGTTTCCTGTGCTGTACTGTTCTTTGTTCTTTGTTCTTTGTCTGTGTGCGTTTCCTCCGGGTGCTCCACTTTCCTCCCACAGTCCAAACATGTGCGCGTCATGTTGATTGGCCATGCTAACTTGCCCCTTAGTGTCCCGGGATGTGTAGGTTAGAGGGATTCGCTGGGTAAATGTGTGGGGTTGTGGGGATAGGGCCTGAGGTGAGATTATTGTCAGTGCAGACTCGATGGGCTGAATGGCCTCCTTCTGCACTGTAGGGTTTCTATGATTCTATGATGTTACCCATATCCAGCTTTGTTTAAGATTGACCTCCTGCCAGCTTTGCAAACAGGTCTTCAATTCTCAGGATTGGCTATTTATCCAGCGTGGTGACCTATTAACTGTTAGCTTATAATCACCACAAATGTGGGTAGTCTTGTCTGGTTTCAATACGGGAACTATTACTGCTGCCCATTCCGAGAACTGAATGGTTGGATAGTTCATCCAACTTGTTTAATTCAATATCCACTTTCTCTTGTAAGACATATGCTATTGGCCTTGCCCTAAAGCATCGGGGTGTTGTCTCTGGATCCACCTAAATCTTAGCTTGTAGCCCTTTGATTTTTCCTAATTCTCCACAGAGGACACTCTGGTATTTTCAGTTCGGGCAGTGCCCCTTCTCGCACTGGAAAAATCTCAGCTCAGTTCAACTTGATTTCTTTAAGCCAATCACATCCGCTAAGGTTTTGACCATCACCCATCAGTATTATCATTGCGAGTTGTGTGCACTGTTGTCCGTAGCTTACAGGTAGCATTGTGTTGCCTTTTATTTCTGTTGCTTTTCCCGTATAAATCTTCAACTTGGCAGAAGTGCTCTCCAAGTTGAGTGGTCAGACTCCCTCTGTCAGGTACTGAAATGTGTGCTCACCCATCACAGTGGCTGATGCCCCCGTACCCACTCCCATCTCAAGAGGCTGCCCATTTACCTGGAGCATTGCAGTAATCGGGATCTATCTCGCCTGTTTTTAGATTATACAGAGGGCCTGATTTTACCAATTTGATTCAAAGTGCTGAATCTGGGCGTAATTCAGATCCGACTTGGAAATCTGCTCTCAGGCGCCCCCATACGCACTCAGCCTGAAAGAAAAATCACGCTGTGGGCGGGGCTTAGCGCACCCGAAATGATCGGAGCTCTGAACTGCACATGCGCAGTTAGAAAAAAAATTGAAAAATCGCACCCGTGTCAGATCGCTCCCAGGCTGCAAAAAGCAGAGAAAGTGGCCTGGGAGCGAAAAGCGGGAGCGATGACCCCCACAGACATCACTGTTCCCCTTATCCACCCACCCGCTACCCAGACGGATCGCAGCCCCCTTCACCCCCAATGATCGCCCGCAGAGTGGCAGCGGACCTCTCTGCCCCCACTCCCCCCCCCACCAGAGATACATCTTACCCGCCTCCCTCCTGCCCCCCCTCAGAGAATGATCTGGCCTCACTCACCCACCCCAGAGAATGGTCTGGCCTCACTCATTCACCCGCCCCCCCCCCCTCTCAGAGAACAATCTGGCCTCACTCACCCCCTCCCGAGAAGAACATCTGACCCGCCTCCTCCTCCCTCCCCACCAGACAATGATCAGCCACCCCCGCCCCCCCAACCACCAGACAACGATCGGGCCTCCCTCCTTCCTCCCCCCCACTCCTCCCCACCAGAGAATTATCTGATTTTCCTCCTCCCCCCCCCCAACCAGAGAATGATCTGACCCGCCTCCCTTCCCCCCGCCTCCACCACCGATCTGAGTCAGGGAGCCGTTGGAAGCTCTGAACCCGCTCTTCAGCAGCTGGAGCGCCCGATTCAGACTTTTCTTCAGCAGGTTCATTTCGGCGCGATTCCGAATTGGTAAACGCGGTGGTAAAGGGGGAAATGCTGATAAAGTTGGGCAGGTAGTTCATTAATTCAATTTAAATACATGCAAATGCATTTAAATCGCCATTGCGCCCATTTCAGGCGCGAATCGGATCGCCGCCATTCCCGGGTCTTGGTAAAGTGGCCATCTGCGCGGACGCAGGCGCGGATCGTATTAATGGCCTTACACCCGACTTTACCACGTTTTCGTGCCTGAAAACGGGCGCGACGCAATGGTAAAATCGGGCCCAGAGAGTGAATACCAGAATCACTGGTGCTAGGCTCTTCCACATTGTCTTCTTGTAACATCTGAGTTGATCGATTACTCGGCCGTTTTGACTTCGCTATGCGCTGCTTTATCAAACGTCCTCTTTTGTGACAATAAAAACACGCAGCCTCCTTAAACCAATGTGATTCTGGAGTGTGGTTCCTCTGCATCAGTAACATTCCACTCAGCATTGCCAACTAATTGCCTATTCTGTATCTTTTTGTTTTGTTGGTGGCTGAAGTTGTTTCCTACTTTGCAGCTACTTTGGTACTTTTTGCATTATGACTGGCTGCAATTTCCTGCCCCACATGGTGAATGGAATCATTTTGTATAATTTACAGCTCTTGTGCATCTATTTCAGTTCTTGCCATGGCCAACGCTATCTCCATTGTTCATTTAAAATTTATATCAACCTCTGCAAGCAATCGGCATTGAATAGTGTCATTGTTCACGTCACAGTCTAACCTATCCCATAGCATGTCATTTAGGATGGCTTCAACTACTTTCTGCAGTAGCGAATTCCATAGGCTGACCACTCTCTCGGTGAAGAAATTTCTTCTCATTCCTGTCCTAAATGGTCTCCCCTGTACCTTAGACTGTGACCCCCTGGTTTTGGACTCCCCCACCATTGGAAACATCCTTCCTGCATCTACCCTGTCTAATCCAGTTAGAATTTTATAGGTTTCTATGAAATCCCCCCTCATTCTTCTAAACTCTAGCAAATGTCATCCTAACCGACTCAATCTCTCCTCATACGTCAGTCCTGCCATCCCAGGGATCAGTCTGGTAAACTTTTGCTGCACTCCATCTATAGCAAGAACATCCTTCCTCAGATAAGGAGACCAAAACTGCACCCAATATTCCAGCTGTGACCTCACCAAGGCCCTGTATAATTTCAGCAAGACATTCCTACTCCTGTACTCGAATCCTATGACGGCCAACATACTATTTGCCTTTTTTTCCCTCCTGTTATACCTGCGCGCTGACATTTCGATAAAGGAACTAGTGAAGGATACGAACGTTAGTGACACTGTCTTGGGAGAGCTGAATTATCAATTCCATCATGCTGCTAATCTATTCCTGTGAATCTGATGCATTAATGTACTCCTGCAAAATCAATACACAGTAACAAATGACAAGTTCTGACAACTCTCAGCTGCTTGAAATGTTGGATTTGCTTTCCAATTCTCTTTTCCATTCTTCAGTGTATGAGGTGGATAAACTGAGCCATCACACTGCAATAATCAGAAGGAAGTCAATAAAGAGAAAGGTTTTGAGTTTACGTATGGATAGCATCTGTGGCTAAAAAGCATTTTATAATTTTTCAAGGTCAAGTATGAAGGTAAGATGATGCTGGAAATTTTAATATTTTTGTTCATTTTGTGCTGAGAACTGGGAATCTGAACTTACAATGATGTGGAAAATCTCCAGGAAAGGAATGTAGATTGATGGAATTCAGAGCAGGTCAGCAGTAATCTGAAGCCCAGAGGGAGGGAGAGCACTGGGGAGGAGCATGGTAAAACCATGCCAGCGAGAGGGATGCTAATGGCCGCTGAGTCACTGCCGCTGGGCATTTCCTCTTTACGAGTCTTTTGTTTATTTCTGGTCAGTTTGTCTGAAGCACAGAACCATGGGGGGGGGGGGGGGGGTGGGGGGATGGGGGGGTGGGGGGGTGGGGGATGGGGGGGTGGGGGGGGGGGTGGGGGGGGGGGGGGGGGCGGTGCACTATCTCAGCCCAGTGGAATATTCACACCTTGCTGATTTTGTAAACTTGTTCATGGGATGTGGGCAGCACTGCCTGGGCCAACATTTACTGCCCATCCCTGAGGGCATTAGATATTCAGCCACATTGCTGTGGCTCTGGAGTCGCATGTAGGCCAGACTGGGTAAGGATGGCAGATTTCCTTCCCTAAAGGAAATTAGTCAACCAGATGGGTTTTTACAACAATCGACAATGGTTTCATGGTCATCAGTATATTCTTAATTCCAGGAATTTATTGAATTCAAATTTCACCATCTGCCGTGGTGGGATTTGAACCCATGTCCCCAGAGCATTACCATGTATCTCTGGATTACCAGTCCAGTGACAAGACCACTACACCACTGCCTCTCCATTGATTGCAGGATCTCAAGGATTCTGGGAGTGCTGTCCCCCAGAGCAGCTCAGGTTCAGGATCTCAGGGCTTCAACGTGCAGGTGTCATAACCGCAACATTCCAGCGAGACTGCGAGCTGTACGGACAGGACATGGCCAACGGTGGTCAAGTCTCAGATTAAAGCTGTGCAGGCAGAAAGGGAATAGAAGACTGATTGCCAGACATGGCAGGTAGGACTGGACAGAGAGTGCGGTGGTCTCGCTGAATAGTGGTGAGGGCTACAATTCATTTGGGAAATAGAGTCAGAGGCAAGGTCACAGAACCATGGGTGACCCATTAGCGCAAGCAGAGAGAAGAAAAATCAGAAACAAAATAGTGAGAAGAGACAAGTGTTTCAACAGCTGCAAATGTGGATCAGGATGTAACATTGCCTCTCTGGGGCCCAGGGTCAGGGATGTCCCTGGGCAGCTAAGAACATTCCGAGAAAGAAGGTTGTACAGTTAGTAGGCGTGGTCTATCTCCATAAGACCATCGGACATAGGAGCTCAAATCTATCTATCTCAGCCTTGAACATACTTAACGACGCAGTCTCTATAGCCCTCTGTGGTAAAGAATTCCACAGATTCACTACCCTCTGAGAGAAGAAATTCCTCCTCATCTCTGTCTTTAATGGGTGATCCCCTCACTCTGAGATGATGCCCTCTGGTCCTAGACTCTCCCACAAGGGAAAACAACCTCTCAGCATCTTCCCTGTCAAGTCCTCTGAGAATCCTGTATGTCTCAAAAAGACCGTCTCAAAGTCTGTGTTTGGCCCATGTCCCTCTATACCAATCTATACCATTCAACTGTCTAAATGCTTTTTAAAAGACAAAATTGAACCCGCTTCTACTACTGCTTCTGGCAGCTTGTTCCGGACACTCATCACCCTCTGTGTGAAAAAAATGCCCCTCTGGACACTTTTGTATCTCTCCCCTCTCACTTTAAACCTATGCCCTCTAGTTTTAGACTCCCCTATCTTTGGGAAAAGATATTGACTTTCTAGCTGATCTGTGCCCCTCATTATTTTATAGACCTCTATAAGGTCACCCCTCAGTCTCCTACGCTCCAGAGAAAAAAGTCCCAGTCTATCAGCCTCTCCTTATAACTCAAACCATCAAGTCCCGGTAGCATCATAGTAAATCTTTTCTGCACTCTTTCCAGTTTAACAATATCCTTTCCATAATAAGGTAAAAGGATATTATTAAACTACACTCTGCACTCAAGCACCAAGTTCAACTCCTCAGCTGTACTGAGCAGCATATTACTTCCCCAGAGGTAAACCTTCATCTAAGTGGCCCCCAACATGGAGTCACCAACTTCCTGCTGTCTCATTCAATTGCCAAGGTTTCTCTTGAGCTCTCCTCACTGAGAGTCCAGCAAACACAGCCCTTATTATGCTCAGAGCCTCTTTCTCTGCTCCTTTGTAACTCAACCTCAACTTGTCCCTTCTCCCGGTGCCCTGTCTGGGTGTCCTTTTGGCACTGGTCCCTCTCCTCTCTCCTTGCCCCCTGCCTGAGACTCCTCTTGTGATTGGATGATCGAGGTTTTCGTGATATTTCTCTTTTTTATTTCAAGCAGGTGCCCTGGGGAACTTCAGAACCTCCACAGCCGCTCCCTGTCTGTGCGTGTGTGGAAACGACACATGGACCATGCTCCTGACAATGAGGTCAGTCTGGTTTCCATTACAACTGTCACTGGAGGAAAAACTACTTGGTAAGTTACTGGCTGTCAATTCCCTATTCCTATTAGATGACCGGGCAGGTTCAAGGGGCCAATGGCCTACTCCAGCTCCTAGTTCTTTGGCTCCGTCACTGAACAACATCCGTGAAGCAGAAAGGGCTTTCATAATCATCACAACTGGGATCAGTGCTGGGCCCACTGTTATTTGTCATTTATATTAATGATTTGGATGAGAATATAGGAAGCATGGTTAGTAAGTTTGCAGATGGCACTAAGATTGGTGGCATAGTGGACAGTGAAGAAAGTTATCTGCAATTGCAATGGGATCTTGATCAATTGGGCCAGTGGGCTGACGAATGGCAGATGGAATTTAATTTAGGCAAATGCGAGGTGATGCATGAACCAGGGCAGGACTTACTCAGTTAATGGTAGGGTGTTGGGGAAAGTTACAGAACCATGAGATCTAGGGGTACATGTTCATAGTTCCTTGAAAGTGGAGTCACAGGTGGACAGAGTGGTGAAGAAGGCATTCGGCATGCTTGGTTCATCGGTCAGAACATTGAATACAGGAGTTGGGACGTCTTGTTGAAGTTGTACAAGACATTGGTAAGGCCACACTTGGAATTCTGTGTGCAATTCTGGTCACCCTATTATAGAAAGAATATTATTAAACTAGAAAGAGTGCAGAAAAGATTTACTAGGATGCTACCGGGACTTGATGGATTGAGTGATAAGGAGAGGCTGAATAGACTGGGACTTTTTTCTCTGGAGCGTAGGAGGCTGAGGGGTGACCTTATAGAGGTCTATAAAATAATGGCGGGCACAGATCAGCGAGATAGTCAATATCTTTTCCCAAAAGTAGGGGAGTCTAAAACTGGAGGGCATAGGTTTAAGGTGAGAGGGGAGAGATACAAAAGCGTCCAGATGAGCAATTCTTTCACACAGAGGGTGGTGAGTGTCTGGAACAAGCTGCCAGAGGTAGTAGTAGAGGCGGGTACAATATTGTCTTTTAAAAAGCATTTAGATAGTTACATGGGTACGATGGGTATAGAGGGATATGGGCCAAATGCGGGCAATTGGGATTAGCTTAGGGGTTTAAAAAAAGAAAGGGCAGCATGGACAAGTTGGGCCGAAGGGCCTGTTTCCATGCTGTCAACCTCTATGACTCCTGAAACTAACTTTATCATCTGGGATTTATTAATTAGTTGAATTTAAATTCCCCCGGCTGTCATGGTGAAGTCATAGAAACCCTACAGTACAGAAAGAGGCCATTCTGCTCATCGAGTCTGCACCGACCACAATCCCATCCAGGCCCTACCCCCATATCCCTACATATTTACCCACTAATCCCTCTAACCTACGCACCTCAGGACACTAAGGGCAATTTTTAGCATGGCCAATCAACCTAACCCGCACATCTTAGGACTGTGGGAGGAAACCAGAGCACCTGGAGGAAACCCACGCAGACACGTGGAGAATGTGCAAACTCCACACAGACAGTGACCCAAGCTGGGAATCGAACCCAGGTCCCTGGAGCTGTGAAGCAGCAGTGCTAACCACTGTGCTACCGTGCCGCCCATGGTGGGATTTGAACTCATGATCCCAGAGCTTTATCACCTGTCTGGGTAACATTATCACCATGCTGCCATCCCCTATAATTCGTTAATTTGGCTTTTCATTCAGTGTGGAATTATGGAAGTTAAGGGAATAGTTTGATAAGCGAAGAATGAGCACTTTGTGAGGAAAAGGCCAGCACCACATTGGAAAAGCGGTTCTGTGCTTCCTTCTGATAAACCCATGTCTGGCAGCTGGGAAGGAAATCCCAGAATGTGAAGTAGAGTCAATACATCTCTGGAACAGTGCCAACAATGAGCCAATTGCTGCAGGTATTAGCAATAAGCGGCTGTCCCAATGGCCAAACCACCAATGCGAATAAACAACTCGATACAATCAACCAGACACTTGTGTCTTCAATTATAAATGAAGAATGTTAGCAGCTGAGAGATCATTCTGAAATATCTCCTCTTTTAAGTATTAATTTCTTCTGATGGGAACTGAAGCCGCAAGCTGGCTTTGCTACAATTGGCTGAAATTAATCCGTTGTCAATCAATGTTCAGAATCAATGCAAACATTCCATAGAATGAATCACAAAGCAAAAAACCAAAGTAACACAACTCCCATCAGCCGATTGGCTGGACAGCAACTGAACTTCCATCTGGTCATGTTTGGAAGGTTTTATATTTCACAACCGGGCAGTGAGTTCAACGTGTCGTCAAATTAACCAATCAGCAGGTTTTTATAAATTGTTTCTGCTTCTTCTTCATTCATGAGCGCTTATTTCTGGGGAGGAGCCCATTGGTTAGTGAGATGAAGCTTTTCTTTCAATTTGATTTCAATTGGTTATCCAGATTGAAATTCAGTTTGGATAACATTGCTTATTTCTTAAAGATACATAAAAATGCAGAATAACGATAAATGAAGAAAACCACCCGACAAAGCTAGGGATTGTGCAGCATACTTATTTAGGAATCCTAACAGTGCAGAAGGAGGCCATTCAGCCCATTGGGTCTGCACCAACCACAATCCCAACCAGGCCCTATTCCCGTAACCCCACATATTTACCGTGGCTAACCTATATATCTTCAGACTCTAAGGGCCCAATTTTACCATCAAATTACCCGTTTACGGGCATGAAAATTGGGTAAAGTCAGGCGTGAGGCGAGTAGCACTATCAGTACCCACCTCTGTGCCATTCCCCCTTTATCAACGCCCGAAAATGGCCGCTGCAGGACTGCACCCGAAAAGGGCGCGACATCATTTTAAATGTATTTGCATACAGTTAAATTGACTGACCGGCACATCCCCCTTTACCACCGCGTTTGCACGTCCAGATTCGGCGCGAAACAGACATGGTTCATAAAGGTCTGTTTCGGGCGCTTCAGCTTCTGAGGAGGTCGGTTCAGAGCTTCCAGCGGCTCTCTGATTCAGATCAGTGGTGGTAAGGGGGAGGCGGGTCAGATGGCTCTCTGGGGGGAGGGCGGGGGGTGCGGGGGAGAGCAGGGGGGCAGGGGCAGTGGGGAAGGGGGGGTCTGCTGACACTCTGTGTGCGATCGGTTGGGGGGGGGGTGGAGTTTCAAGCACTTGGAATTAAAATGGCAAAATATGGCCCAGAGTGTTTCAGATCCGACTTTTAGACCTGTTTTCAGGTGCCCCCATACGCACTCTGCCTGAACAAATAGCAGCGATTCTGAATTGCGTTGCAGAAGCCTGTGGGCGGGGCTCATCATGCCCGAAGCGCTGAAGCTCCAATCGGAGCCTTCAACTACGCATGCACAGTAAAACAAATTGAATAATGCTCCCCTGTCACATCGCTCCCGGGCCGGATAAAGTGGGAACGATGGGTCCCACAGACATTGCCCCACCCCCACAACATTACTGTCCCCCTTATCCACCCACCCCCCCATGCCCAGAACGATCGCAGGCCCCTCCCCCCCATCAATCACACACAGAGTGGCAGTGGACCCCCGCTGCCCCCTCCCGCCCCCCCGCCCCCCCTCCCCACCAGGAAACGATCTGACCCGCCTCCCTCCCCCTCCACCAGAGAGCCATCTGAACCCCCCTGCCACCACCAATCTGAGTCAGAGAGCCGCCGGAAGCTCAGAACGTACCTCCTCAGAAGCTGGAGCGCTCGAATCGGCCCTTTGCAGACCATGTCTTTTTAGCGTCGAATCTGGACGGGTGAATGTGGTGGTAAAGGGGGAAATGCCGGTAAGTTTGGGCGGGCAGCCCATTAAGTCAATTTAAATGAATGCAAATGCGTTTAAATTGACATCACGCCCGTTTCAGGTGCGGTCCCGATCACGGCCATTTTCGGCGATTGGTAAAGGGGGAACGGGCACAGATTGCGTTACTTGATGGTAAAATTGGGCCTTCCCGGTTTCAAGTCCGCCCAGCACTTGGAATTAAAATGGTAAAATCAGGCCCTAAGGGGCAATTTAGCACGGCCAATCCACCCAGCGTACACATCTTTGGAGGAAACCGGAGCACCCAGGGGAAGCCCACGCAGACACGGGGCGAACATGCAAACTCCACATAGAGCAGGCAGAATCGAACCCGGGTCCCTGGAGCTGCTAACCACTCTGCCACTGCAAGACATTCTTTATTTTCATCAAACTTGCCCAAGAGCAGATTTCATCAGCAAAGTGAAGTGTTCTGCACAACAAGTTCATGCTGCTGAAATTTATTGATTCAAACTGACTAAAAAGATGCATTCAATTAATTCACACCAGCACGAGGATTGGACGCAGGCAGAAAAGGTCATGTTCCTTTTGCGATGTGAAACCTGTTGCTCTATACATCCACTTTCAGGTTTCTCTGGTATTCATCTCATTCGGGAAAACACTAGAAAGGCACATTTCAGACAATTACAACAATTGGCACCACAGGAGAAAATAGTTCTCATTGTTTGTAGAGTCAGCTCCGATTTACTGAAACATCTCCATGGGGAAATCAGTTGGGAATTAGAGACTCCCATTGCTCCCTGATAATCACATGTTGTTGATCCCACTGCATGAAATGTGTATGTGCTGTATCTCAACTGGGTGTGGGAAGAACAGCAGCTTCTTGTCTGTGGAGAATATCACTCACATAGCCAGTGCAGTGTGGCTGTATGTGCCAACGATGGGCTGACTGAATTAAACAGCATGTTCCTTCAGTTGTTCTGAACAGAGTGCAGACTGTACGCAACTGGCCTGAGCTCGTAAAACCCAAAACTAAATGTCCGCTGTTAGATGTGATTATGTGATTGGGCAGCACTTGCTAAACAATCCTGAGTGTGCTAATAGCTGCACTAACAACCAATTTTGGATAATCAGTTGAGCTCATAATGTAGTTCATTTACACTTGATAGAAGGACCTTACATCCACCCACAGAAACCCGTTCTCTGAAAACAAAATGAACCTGCCAAACCTCACAACTTTTCTGAATTACCCATGAACTTGGGGAGCCCATAATGTCCAGCTGCTTCCTCCCTGGCAACACATCAGCCAATCAGAGTCAACTTAGCAACTAATCTGTGGGGCGGCACGGTAGCACAGTGGTTAGCACTGCTGCTTCACAGCTCCAGGGTCCCGGGTTCGATTCCCGGCTCGGGTCACTGTCTGTGTGGAGTTTGCACGTTCTCCTCGTGTCTGCGTGGGTTTCCTCCGGGTGCTCCGGTTTCCTCCCACAGTCCAAAGATGTGCGGGTTAGGTTGATTGGCCAGGTTAAAAAAAAAAAATTGCCCCTTAGAGTCCTGAGATGCGTAGGTTAGTGGGATTAGCGGGTAAATATGTGGGTGTAGGGCCTGGGTGGGATTGTGGTCGGTGCAGACTCGATGGGCCAAATGGCCTCCTTCTGCACTGTAGGGTTTCTATGGTTTCTATGGTTAATCAGCATCCTTTTCTCCTATAGCATAAATTGTTGTGACCGTTTGAAATTTTGGATTCTTGTGTTTGTCCTGATAAAGTTTTGGTGTGTTGTTTCTCTTTTTAGCGGCCGTTCTTTAATGAATCAGGCACAAATTTGATGCATGATGACATCCACACTGAAGGAATAAGAATTGTTACATCCCAAGCACATCAAAATCTGCATTTTATCGTGAAGTAACTCAGCATGCATTACATAATTCCAATAAATAGTTAAGAATGACATTAAGATATTAGAAATATTAGCTACTGTCTGTGAAGCCAGCTGGAGATACAGAGTTTCACCAACAACAATTCTTTCCCCACACCACAAACAATCTGTTTAATAACAGAAACACAAACTACACAGTAAACACCTGCCCTCTTTATCCAGTGACAAGATTCAATTCAAACTTCTGCTAATCTGGGTATTAGACATTAGCATTGCCCTGCGCCAAACTAATCCCTGCTGTGAGAATTGCATCAAAATGCACATCACCTAATTCAGTCATTTGTCCTTCAGTTATTGTCCCTAATATTGGGGCCACCTGATTTTCCAAAACTTTCCGAGGAGGATTTGGATTTATATCCTGCGTTGTTTTCTTTTACCTGTGATCTATCTTTCAGCTGGATAAGCTTGGCCAATCAATGTTTGTTGATTCTTTTAGGACTCGATAGGGTTTTGCTTTTCCAGAAATGGCAGATTTATTTCCCATATGAAAGATGTTTTGTAAAGTTGGAGAGAGGAAACTGGAGCATTCTGAGACCTGCTGAGAGGCAAAAATTAATCCAGATTTTAGTTTTGTTACATTCGGTGATCATCACACTTTGGCCTTGTGTTATTTTTCAATGTGAAATTCTAATGGATCACAGGGACCCGCGTTCAATTCCAGCCTTGGGTGTGTGGAGTTTGCACGTTCTCCTCATGTCTGTGTGGGTTTCCTCCGGGTGCTCCAGTTTCCTCCTACAGTCCAAAGTTGTGCAGGTTAGGTGGGTTGGTCATGCTAAATTGTCCCGTGTTGTCCCAGGATGTGTGGATTAGTGAGATTAGCAGGGTAAATACATGAGGGTTACAAGGACACGACCTGGGTAAGATGCCATGTCAGACAGTCAGTGCAGACTCGATGGGCTGAATGGCCTCCTCTGCACTGTAGGGTTTCTTCTATAATGTCTGAGCTGTGACTGAGGACATAACTCAGAAGAATAGCTATTTCCAGTTCCATTTTAGGTTTCTGGGTCCCAGTTAAAAATAAATGTGTAGACTTAGATTAAGTAAGTAATAGTTATCATTTCATTTGTAACTATACAAAAGATACACTAATGCTGTGGATCCATTTCAAAGTCTGTTCATTAAGTTACGGGCATTCAGTTTTTGTAATTACACAGAGTGGTCTTCAATAAACACAAGTGAACTTTCAAACCTTTCCTGGCTTTCCCAGTACCCAGTGTAAGATTGATTGTGTGTCCAAATCTCAATCGGTGAAATCAAATTGCTTTCTCCAAGTTGTAAAGGTGGAAATGTACAAGAATGGATGTAGCACCTCAGGAGCAACAAATCATTTCTGAACTATTGACTACTCACACAGGCCCTTTGCTCGTTTTTTTCATAATTTCTTCAGGATATTTCATTTCGAGGGCTGTCTGATATTCCTCCTACATGCCGGTTGATGAATTCAGTTAGAAATTCACAGAATCCCATAGAGGAACAGCAAAATAAGCTGTGTTCATCTTGCAGGAGAACAACGTAAGACTATAAGACATAGCAGCAGGAGGAGGCCTTTTGGCCCATCGAGTATACTCCACCATTCAATGAGATCATGACAGATCTGACGTGATAATCCTCAGCTCCCACTTTCCCGCCTTATTCCCATAATCCTCGATTCCCTTACTGATTAAAAATCTGTCTATCTCAGCCTTGAACATACTCAATGATCCAGCCTCTACACCTCTCTGCGGGAAAGAGTCCCACAGATTCACTACCTTCTGAGAGAAGAAATTCCTCCTCATCTCTGTCTTCATTGGACACATCCTCATTCTGAGATTATGCCCCCTTATACTACACTGCCTCACAAGGAGAAACAACCTCTCAGCATCTACCCTGTCATGCCATCCTGAGAATCCAATATTTCTCAATAAAGTCGCCTCTTATTCTTCTAAACTCCAATTAGCACAGGCCCAACCTACTCAATCTCTCCTCATAAGATAATCGCTCCCTACCCGGGATCAACTCAGTGACCCTTCCCTGGACCGCCTCCAATGCCAGTATATCTTTCCTGGGATAAGGGAACTAAAGCTGTTCACAGTATTCCAGGTGTGGTCTAACTTGTATAGTTTTAGCAAGACTTCCCTATTTTTATATTCCATTCTTTTTGAAAGCGTGCAGGTACAGCAGATAGTAAAGGTGGCAAATGGTATGTTGGCTTCCATAGCGAGAGGATTTGAGTACAGTGATAGGGATGTTTTGCTGCAATTGCATAGTGCATTGGTGAGGCCACACCTGGAGTATTGTGTGCAGTTTTGGTGTCCTTATCTGAGGAAGGATGTCCTTGCTACAGAGGGAGTACAGCGAAGGTTTACCAGGCTGATTCCTGGGGTGGCAGGTCTGTCATATGAGGAGAGACTAAATTGATTAGGATTATATTCACTGGTGTTTAGAAGAGTGAGAGGGGATCTCATAGAAACTTATAAAATTCTAACAGGGTTAGACAGGATAGATTAAGAAAGAATGTTCCCAATGGTGGGGGAGTCCAGAACCAGGGGTCATAGTTTGAGGATAAGGGGTAAACCTTTTAGAACTGAGGTGAGGAGAAATTTCTTCACCCAGAGGGTGGTGAATGTGTGGAATTCACTCCCACAGAAAGTAGTTGAGGCCAAAACGTTGTCTGATTTCAAGAAGAAATTAGATATAGCTCTTGGGGCTAAAGGGATCGAGGGATATGGGGGGAAGGGGCATCAGGATATTGAATTCAATTATCAACCTTGATCAAGATGAATGGTAGAGCAGGCTCGAAGGGCCGAATGGCCTCCTCCTGCTTCTAGTTTCTATGTTTCTGTTTCTATGAAATGAAGGCCAACATTCCATTGGCCGTCCCTATGACCTGCTGAACTTCCACGCTAGCTTTTTGTGATTTATGCATGAGGATCCCCGAATGCCCCCATGCTGCAGCTTTCTGCAATCTTTCATTTAAATAACATTCAGCTCCTTTATACTTCCTACCTCAGTGCATCGCTTCACATTTTCCCACATGATATTCTGTGGACCAAGTGGTTAACTGGACTCATGAGGATGCGGATACTTAATGGGTCATGTGTCAGCAGTGTGTGAGTTCTCCCCGGAATGTGAGCAGAGTTACAGCGTGTCAGAGCTACTGAGAGTATTTAATAAACTTTTGTTGTTCTATGTCCTTGGTTACCGTTATTGGAACCCAGCCCTTTGACATGGTGTCAGGAGTTAGCAGAATGGCACAGAGACTTCACTGTAACGACCCACTCGTGTTTGACAAAAACATTGTGGAGAACTGGGCAAACTTTGAAAACTTGGCTTGTTACATCTTCAAAAAACTCTGGCAAATTAATCAAACATGATTCACCCTTCATAAAATGGACTTTAGTAAGGCAGTTGACAAGGTCCCTCATGGCAGGCTGATGCAAAAGATTAAATCTCATGGGATCAGGGGTGAACTAGACAGATGGATTCAGAACTGGCTTGGTCATAGAAGACAGAGGGTAGCAGTGGAAGGGTATTTTTCTGAATGGAGGTATATAACTAGTGGTGTTCCACAGGGATCAGGTCTGGGACCTCTGCTGTTTGTAATATATATAAATGACTTGGAAGAAATGGTAGCTGGTCTGATTTGCAAGTTTGTGGATGATACTAAGATTGCTGGAGTTGCGGATAGTGATGAAGATTGTCAGAGAATACAGCAGGATATAGATAGGCTGGAAAATTGGGTGGAGAAATGGCAAATGGAATTTAATCTGGACAAATGCGAGGTGATGCATTTTGGTAGATCCAATTCAGGTGGGAGGCTATAAAATAAATGGCAGAATAATCAGGAGCATCGATACACAGAGAGATCTGGGAGTACAGGCCCACAGATCCTTATAAGTGGCAGCACAGGTGGAAAAGGTGGTGAAGGAAACATATGGCATGTTTGTCTTCATCGGACGGGGCATCGAGTTTGAAAGTTGGCAAATTATGTTACAGTTGTATAAAACGCTGGTTAGCCACATTTGGAATACTGTGTCCAATTCTGGTCACCACACTACCAGAAGGCTTTGGAGAGAGTGCAGAAACGTTTTACCAGGGTGTTGCCTGGTATGGAGGGTATTAGCTATGAGGAGAGATTGAATAAACTGCGATTGTTCTCCTGGAAAGACAGAGGCTGAGGGGCGACCTGATGGAAGTTTATAAAATTATGAAAGGTGTGGATAGGGTGAACAGTTGGTAGCTTTTCCTCCAGGGCAGAAATGACAATTACAAGGGGCACAAGTTCAAGGTAAGGGGGGAAAGGTTCAGTGGAGATGTGCGGGGAAAGTTTTTTTTTACACAGTGGATGGTGGGGGCCTGGAATGCACTGCCAAGTGAGGTGGTTGAGGCCGTTACGTTAGCCACAGTTAAGACTTATCTGGATAGACATATGAACAAAGGGGAAGTAGAGGGATACAAGCGTTTAGTTTAGATAGGACAACGTGATCGGTGCAGGCTTGGAGGGATAAAGGGCCTGTTCCTGTGCTGTACTGTTCTTTGTTCTTCTTTGTAAAACCATGCAGATTCTGATGGATTGCGTGTTGACTTTCCAAATGTGCTGTTATTACTTCCTTAATAATAGATTCTAACAATTTCCTAATGACAGATGTTAAACTAATTGGCCTGTAGTTTCCCAGATTTTGAATAAAGGTGTTACATTTTCCCAATCCACCAGAACCATTCCCGAATCCTGGGCATTTTGGAATATTGCAATGGATCCACTATCTCCAATGTCATTTCCTTTTAGACCCTCGGATGTGGGCCCTCAGACCCTGGGGACTTGTCTGCCTTCAATCCCAATCGTTTGCTCAGTACCTTTTCTTTGGTGATGATGCCCTCCGCTGTGAAAACCGAGATAACATATTGATTTAGTGTCGGTGCCATTTCTGTGTTCCCCATTATTAACTCCCCAGCCTCATCTTTCAAGGGACAAACTTCACTTTAGCTAAAGGCAAAATATTGCGGATGCTGAAACCTGAAGTAAAACAGAAAATGCAGGAAAATCCCAGCAGGTCTGACAACATCTGTGGAGAGAGAACAGAGCCAATGTTTCGAGCCATGCTTCAAAAGACAACATTGAGATGAAGGGTCTGCATGTTTGTGGCGTGGGCTTTACACAAATGAGCTGCATCAAAGTCCCAGGACTGAAATTGGCCTTGGGTGAAGCTAAATTCAGTGTACAGCAACCGACACTTCGCTTCACAACCAGCCCAATATCTGGTTCCAAATGTTTTAAAGGGGAACTGACTGACCCCCAAATCCTCCCCCTTTCTGAGCATGAATCTGATGGATAAAAGCAAATTACCGCGGATGCTGGAATCTGAAACTAAAAGAGAAAATGCTCAAAAATCTCAGCAGATTACGATTGGGATGAGTTTTGTCAAAGGGTCGTCTGGACTCGAAACGTCAGCTCTTTTCTCTCCTTACAGATGCTGCCAGACCTGCTGAGATTTTCCAGCATTTTCTCTTTTGGTTTCATAAATCCGATGGCATTCTGCAAAACCCCTCCCTCCCCAAACAAACAGACTGCTCCTGCGTTTCTGAATTCATAGAATCTGCATACCCAGCGACACACATTGCCTGGGAGCCGAGGGACCTCCCACACACCCCACCACCCACATACACACACCCCACCCACCCCACCCACACACGCACCACCCACACCCACACACACCCACACACCCCACCCACACACCCCACCCACACCCCCCACCCACACCCACACACCCCACCACCCACACCCACACACACCCACACACCCCACCACCCACACCCACACACACCCCACCCACACACGCACCACCCACACCCACACACCCCACCACCCACCCCACCACCCACACCCACACACACCCCACCCACACACGCACCACCCACACCCACACACACCCACACACCCCACCCACACACGCACCACCCACACACGCACCACCCACACCCACACACACCCCACCCACACACACCCACACACCCCACCACCCACACCCACACACACCCCACCCACACACGCACCACCCACACACACCCCACCCACACACCCCACCCACACACCCCACCACCCACACCCACACACACCCACACACACCCCACCCACACACGCACCGCCCACACACACCCCACCCACACACCCCACCACCCACACCCAAACACACCCCACCCACACACCCCACCACCCACATACACACACCCCACCCACACACACCCCACCCACACCCACACACACCCCACCCACACACACACACCCCACCCACACCCCACCCACACATGCACCACACACCCCACCCACACCCCACCCACACACCCCACCCACACACCCCACCACCCACACCCACACACACCCCACCCATACACACCCCACCCACACACACACACCCCACCCACACATGCACCACCCACACCCACACACACCCCACCCACACGCCCCACCCACACATCCCACCCCCCCACACACACACACACACCCCACCCACATACACACACCACCCACACACACACCATCCATACATACACCAATCACACACACCTCACACACACACACACACCACCCATAGAATCATAGAAATCATAGAAACCCTACAGTGCAGAAGGAGGCCATTCGGCCCATCGAGTCTGCACCGACCACAATCCCACCCAGAACCTACCCCCACATATTTACCCACTAATCCCTCTAACCTACGCATCTCAGGACTCTAAGGGGCAATTTTTTTTTTTTTAAACTGGCCAATCAACCTAACCTGCACATCTTTGGACTGTGGGAGGAAACTGGAGCACCCGGAGGAAACCCACGCAGACACGAGGAGAATGTGCAAACTCCACACAGACAGTGACCCGAGCCGGGAATCGAACCCGGGACCCTGGAGCTGTGAAGCAGCAGTGCTAACCACTGTGCTACTGTCCCACACCCCACCAACACACACACACCCACACACACACCCACACACACCACCCCACATACACACCCCATCCACACACACACACACCTCACCACCCACACACACCACCCACACACACGCACCCCACACACACTCACACTCCATACACCGTGTGTCTGCCATGGGTTCCTGTCTGGAAGTGGAGGATTTGCCAAAGCTGTTGGGATGATGGGATGAAGCCGGGAATGTCACGGCTGTGGTTTCAGGGAGCCTTTCCCAATCCCTTCCCACCATTGCTCCTCCTTTCTGCTGGAGACAGGAGGTGAGAACAAATTTCGGAAGGATCAATAGTGTTTCAGTTGTGGAAATTTAGCAATTAATGGTGCGCGGTTGTGCCTGGAAGGGGGAGTGTGTGTTTGGGGGTGTGTGCTGAGATGTGTGGGTGAGGGCACGGAATGCCAGCCTCTCATCTTCCAGCTGTAAGGCAAACAGTGACATCACTGCCAAAATGTCAAACTGCAGCAGCAAAAATAGTAAAAAGGTTTTTAAACTTGCCTGGAACCATTATTACATTTTCAGAATTAATGTGATTGATAGTTTCAGAAATTACACTCACAGCACTGAATGGAATTAACTGAATGGAATTATTTATTACAATTATCCAGGATAATTTTGTTGGGGTTTGTTTTGACAAAATGTCAGTCTGTAATTAGCAGATTTTGCCCAACAGTTAAAGTGTAATTCAATGCTTTTAACTGGTGAAACTTACAGGGAAATGCGATGTTTGGGTGAAATGGACTTTGCTCCAACATTAGTACATTTCACATATTGAAACAAGATAATGAATTACAAATGACTCGCCTCCTTTCAAATGATAATGGTTATACAGAGCATTAATAATGCTGTCAGCTAATCATAACTCTGGAATTCCTCTGCAATTATTGCGCACCCAGTCCCCAAAACAGCACCAAGGTGTCGCAGGATTCATGACAGAACAGCAGAAAAATGAGTGAGAATCTCATCGCTCCCACTTACACCAAGCATATTTTAAATGGTAGAACAGTCAGGGTGTGTGCTTATTGTCCACCTATCGGTGTGCTGGGTGAGCCGGTGAAATTCCGCTCGATGGTTAATCTGCCGTGTGTGAGAGGGCAGAATGCCGTTAGCAGCATCAGTGTCCGAGCACCCACTTCCTCCTGACTCCCCATCAGCTGGAGCTTTTCGTGACCATCAAGGGTGACCAAGGCTGCAAACACCACTGCATCTCTCCCATTGGCTGGTTGCTGTTCCCTTCAGTGTGTAAGAGAGTGAGGAACATAAGAACATAAGAAATAGGAGCAGGAGTAGGCCATCTAGCCCCTCGAGCCTGCCCCGCCATTCAATAAGATCATGGCTGATCTGAAGTGGATCAGTTCCACTTACCCGCCTGATCCCTATAACCCCTAATTCCCTTACCGATCAGGAATCCATCTATCCGTGATTTAAACATATTCAGCGAGGTAGCCCCCACCACTTCAGTGGGCAGAGAATTCCAGAGATTCACCACCCTCTGAGAGAAGAAGTTCCTCCTCAACTCTGTCCTAAACTTACCTATTTCTGAGGGTGGTGAGGTATTGGGGAAGGTATCAGGGTCAAGGGTGGGTACCGGTAGACAGGAAGGTGGGTTGAAGTGTGTCTACTTCAATGCAAGTAGCATCCGGAACAAGGTAGATGAACTTGGGGCGTGGATTGGTACTTGGGACTACGATGTTGAGGCCATTACGGAGACGTGGGTAGAACAAGGACAGGAATGGTTGTTGGACGTTCCGGGGTATAGATGTTTCAGTAAGTGTAGGGAAGCTGGTAAAAGAGGTGGAGGAGTGGCATTGTTAATCAAGGATAGTTTAACGGCTGCGGAAAGGCAGTTCGAGGGGGATCTGCACACTGAGGTAATATGGGCTGAGGTTAGAAATAGGAAAGGAGCGGTCACGTTGTTAGGAGTTTACTATAGGCCCCCAAATAGTAATAGAGATGTGGAGGAAGAAATTGCTAAGCAGATTATGGATATGTGTGGGGGTCGCAGGGTAGTTGTCATGGGGGACTTTAACTTTCCAAATATTGATTGGAACCTTTGTAGGTCAAATAGTTCGGATGGGGCAGTTTTTGTGCAGTGTGTGCAGGAGGGTTTCCTGACACAATATGTGGATAGGCCGACAAGAGGTGAGGCCACATTGAATTTGGTACTGGGAAATGAACCGGGCCAAGTGTTAGATTTGGTTGTGGGAGAGCACTTTGGAGATAGTGACCACAATTCGGTGTCTTTTGTTATTGCAATGGAGAGGGATAGGGCCGTACGGCAGGGCAAGGTTTACAATTGGGGGAGAGATAATTATGATGCAATTAGGCAAGAATTAGGGGGCATAAGTTGGGAACAGAAACTGTCAGGGAAAGGAACTAATGAAAAGTGGAACTTTTTCAAGGAACAAATACTGGGTGTCCTTGATAGGCATGTCCCTGTCAGGCAGGAAGGAAATGGCTGAGTGAGGGAACCATGGTTCACGAAAGAGGTGGAATGTCTTGTGAAAAGGAAGAGGGAAGCTTATGTAGGGATGAGGAAAGAAAGTTCAGATGGCTCGATTGAGGGTTACAAGTTAGCAAGGAATGAGCTGAAAAAGGGGCTTAGGAGAGCTAGGAGGGGACATGAGAAGTCCTTGGCGGGTCGGATCAAGGAAAACCCCAAGGCTTTTTACTCTTATGGGAGGAATAAAAGAATGACCAGGGTGAGGTTAGGGCTGGTCAAGGACAGTAGTGGGAACTTGTGTATGGAGTCAGGAGAGATAGGCGAGGTGATGAATGAATACTTTTCTTCAGTGCTCACCAAGGAGAGGGGCCATGTTTTTGAGGAAGAGAAGGTGTTACAGGCTAATAGGCTGGAGGAAATAGATGTTCGGAGGGAGGATGTCCTGGCAGTTTTGAATAAACTGAAGGTCGATAAGTCCCCTGGGCCTGATGAAATATATCCTAGGATTCTTTGGGAGGCAAGGGATGAGATTGCAGAGCCTTTGGCTTTGATCTTTGGGTTCTCGCTGTCCACGGGGATGGTGCCAGAGGACTGGAGAGTGGCAAATGTTGTTCCTCTGTTTAAGAAAGGGAATAGAAATAATCCTGGTAATTATAGACCAGTTAGTCTTACTTCGGTGGTTGGTAAATTGATGGAAAAGGTCCTTAGGGATGGGATTTACGACCAATTAGAAAGATGCGGATTAATCCGGGATGTGAGGTGATTTATTTTGGTAGGACTAATTTAAATGTGGATTACAGGGTCAAAGGTAGGGTTCTGAAGACTGTGGAGGAACAGAGAGATCTTGGGGTCCATATCCACAGATCTCTAAACGTTGCCTTTCAAGTGGATAGAGCTGTGAAGAAGGCCTATAGTGTGTTAGCTTTTATTAACAGGGGGTTGGAGTTTAAGAGCCGTGAGGTTATGCTGCAACTGTACAGGACCTTGGTGAGACCACATTTGGAATATTGTGTGCAGTTCTGGTCACCTCACTATAAAAAGGATGTGGAAGCGCTGGAAAGAGTGCAGAGGAGATTTACCAGGATGCTGCCTGGTTTGGAGGGTAGGTCTTATGAGGAAAGGTTGAGGGAGCTAGGGCTGTTCTCTCTGGAGCGGAGGAGGCTGAGGGGAGGGTTGATAGAGGTTTATAAAATGATGAAGGGGATATATAGAGTGAACGTTCAAAGACTATTTCCTCGGGTGGATGGAGCTATTACAAGGGGGCATAACTATAGGGTTCATGGTGGGAGATATAGGAAGGATATCAGAGGTAGGTTCTTTACGCAGAGAGTGGTTGGGGTGTGGAATGGACTGCCTGCAGTGATAGCGGAGTCAGACACTTTAGGAACATTTAAGCGGTTATTGGATAGGCACATGGAGCACACCAGGATGATAGGGAGTGGGATAGCTTGATCTGGGTTTCAGATAAAGCTCGGCACAACATCGTGGGCCGAAGGGCCTGTTCTGTGCTGTACTGTTCTGTGTTCTATGTTCTAAACTGACCCCCCTTTATTTTGAGGCTGGGCCCTCTAGTTCTAGTTCCCTTTCTAAGTGGAAAGCATCTCTCCATCTCTACCCTATCCAGCCCTTTCATTATCTTATAGGTCTCTATAAGATCCCCCCTCAGCCTTCTAAATTGCAACGAATACAAACCCAATCTGCTCAGTCTCTCCTCATAATCAACACCCCTCATCTCTGGTATCAACCTGGTGAACCTTCTCTGCACTCCCTCCAAGGCCAATATATCCTTCCGCCAATAAGGGGACCAATACTGTACACAGTATTCCAGCTGCGGCCTCACTAATGCCCTGTACAGATGCAGCAAGACATCTCTTGCCTTTATATTCTATCCCCCTTGCGATATAGGCCAACATCCCATTTGCCTTCTTGATCACCTGTTGCACCTGCAGACTGGCCCCTCTGCAGACTGCAGAGTGTCAGGCAGTGCCTTGCAGTCTGTTTGGGTGATGTGGCTGTCTTGGTTGAATAGCTGGCAGTGTGTGCAGGCTGTGAGATGTGGATTTCAGGCTCGCAAGAGGGTGAGGTGATAAAGCGTACGGATGCTCGGAATGAATCCTGATTGGTGGATATTGTGCTCGGTGAGTGAGGGTGAATTGGATGAAAGTTGATTCACTGACCCTGACCGCTCTTGTGAGATCATTAAACTCCTCCCACCAAAGAACAAAGAAAATTACAGCACAGGAACAGGCCCTTCAGCCCTCCAAGCCTGCACCGACCATGCTGCCCGACTGAACTAAAACCCCCTACCCTTCCGGGGACCATATCTCTCTATTCCCATCCTATTCATGTATTTGTCCAGATGCCCTTAAAAGTCACAACCGTATCTGCTTCCACTACCTCCCCCGGCAATGTGTTCCAGGCACCCACCACGCTCTGTGTAAAAAAGACTTGCCTCGTACATAGAACATAGAACATTACAGCGCAGTACAGGCCCTTCGGCCCTCGATGTTGCGCCGACCAGTGGTACCAATCTAAAGCCCCTCTAATCTACACTATTCCAATATCATCCATATGTTTATCCAATAACCACTTGAACGCTCTCAACGTTGACGAGTCCACCACTGCTGCAGGCAGGGCATTCCACACCCTTACTACTCTCTGAGTAAAGAACCTATCTCTAACATCAGTCCTATATCTCTCACCCCTCAATTTAAAGCTATGTCCCCTCGTGCTAGCCAACACCATCCGAGGAAAAAGGCTCTCACTATCCACCCTATCAAATCCTCTGATCATCTTGTATGCCTCTATTAAGTCACCTCTTAACCTTCTTCTCTCTAACGAAAACAACCTCAAGCCCCTCAGCCTTTCCTCATACGATTTTCCCACCATACCAGGCAACATCCTGGTAAATCTCCTCTGCACCCTTTCCAACACTTCCACATCTTTCCTATAATACGGCAACCAGAACTGTACGCAATACTCCAAATGCGGCCGCACCAGAGTTTTGTACAGTTGCAGCATGACCTCCTGGCTCCGAAACTCAATCCCTCTCCCAATAAAAGCTAACACACCGTACGCCTTCTTAACAACCCTATCAACCTGGGTGCCAACTTTCAGGGATCTATGCACATGGACACCCAGATCCCTCTGTTCATCCACACTACCAAGTATCTTACCATCAGCCCAGTACTCTGTATTCCTGTTACTCCTTCCAAAGTGAATCACCTCACACTTTTCCGCATCAAACTCCATTTGCCACCTCTCAGCCCAGCTCTGCAGCCTATCTATGTCCCTCTGTAACCTGCCACATCCCTCCGCACTGTCTACAACTCCACCGACTTTAGTGTCATCCGCAAATTTACTAATCCATCCTTCCACGCCCTCATCCAAGTCATTAATAAAAATGACAAACAGCAGTGGCCCCAAAACAGATCCTTGCGGTACACCACTAGTAACTGACATCTCCTTTAAACCTTGCCCCTCGCACCTTAAACCTCTGCCCCCTAGTAATTGACTCTTCCAACCTGGGAAAAAGCTTCTGACTATCCACTCTGTCCATGCCCCTCATAATCTTGTAGACTTCTATCAGGTTGCCCCTCAACCTCCGTCGTTCTAATGAGAACAAACCAAGTTTCTCCAACCTCTCCTCATAGCTAATGCCCTCCATACCTGGCAGCATCCTGGTAAATCTGTTCTGTACCCTCTCTAAAGCTTCCACACCCTTCTGGCAGTGTGGCGACCAGAATTGACAATTATGTTCCAAGTGCGGCCTAACTAAGGTTCTATAAAACTGCAACATGACTTGCCAATTTTTAAACTCAATACCCCGGCCGATGAAGGCAAGCATGCCGTATGCCTTCTTGACTACCTTCTCCACCTGCATTGCCACTTTCAGTTACCTGTGTACCTGTACAACCAGATCCCACTGCCTACTAGATCCACTAGATCCATGTTCTTGAGGCTCTACACCTCCTCCTTCAAGGCTTCCTCTGAGCTGGCCATGAGGGTATGGAACATCTCATCTTTCCCACCCAGATTTCTGGTGCAGCATCAGAAAAGTGACACAGTGGTACAGTGGGTTAGCATTGCTGCTTCACAATGCCAGGGTCCCGGGTTCGATTCCTGGCTTGGGTTACTGTCTGTGTGGAGTTTGCAAATTATCCCCGTGTCTGCGTGTGTTTCCTCCGGGTGCTCCGGTTTCCTCCCACCGTCCAAAGATGTGTGGGTTAGGTGGATTGGCCGTGCAAACTTGACCCTTAGTGCCAGCGGGACGAGCTGGGGTAAATGCATGGGGTTATGGGGATAGAGCCTTGGTGGGCATGTGAACGGTGCAGACTCGGTGGGCTGAATGGCCTCCTGCACTGTAGGGATTCTATGATTCTAAAGCTTTGGTGTTCAGTCTCTCTCATTCTCATCCATTGTTGACTGGTGCACAATAGACTATTCCCTGTGATCCCAGAATCAGTGTTCTGTAACTTGATTTTGTGTCTCTGTGCCCTGTTTCCACTCCATCTGACGAAGGGGCAGCGCTCCGAAAGCTAATGGTATTTGCTACCAAATAAACCTGTTGGACTTTAACCTGGTGTTGTTAAAACTCTTACTGTGTTTATCCCAGAATGCCACATACATCTTCCCTTTAATAGGTACAATCTAAGCTTTCAATAATGCAGCCTTACTCTATATAGACAGTAACGATATGCACGCCCTGCTGATGCATTCATCCAACAAACAGTTCCAGGAGTATTGGCTGCACTCAGCACTCTCTGTACCCAGCAGACAGCAAGCTGATATCAACAGGTATGGGTTTATTCAGCAACACTCATGCTCATTTTCTGGGACTGACCACTTTACCTCCATCTTATACAAAATGTGGGCATCACACTTGAGGAAGTAACCCGGGTCCTGTGGAGGGTGCAGAGGGAAGTTACAGGTCTGACACCACAGATGAGGACCCTCAGTGACTGGAGAAATGGGTTTGTTCTCTTTAGAACCAAAAAAGTTAAATCAGGACTTAATTAAACTTTTCAAAATGATGAAGCATTTGATGGAGTAAATACTTGATCAGGCCAGGGATTGATAACCTAAAGACTCAGGTTTAAGGTAATTGATGAAAGGATTCTGGAGAAACGATATTTTTTGTCACGCGGCGTGTTGTTGTGATCTGCAATGCAGTTTGAAAGTGCAGTGGAAACACATTCAACAAAAAATTTCAGAGGAGAATTTGGATAAATACTTGAAAGGAAAATATTCCAGTGCAGTGGGGAAGAGCAGCAATGTGGGAATAATTGGATAGATCTTACAATGTGGCATCTTTCTGTGCTGTCGGGTTCGAAGTAGGAAGGTTTTGGTCATTAAAACTTATTGGAAATTCATTAAGTTTTACTGACTATTTCTATCATAAAGTCGGGCACTTTTTTTTAATACTTCTACAGGCAAATGAATATAATGCTCAAATGCAGAATATATCACAAGCAATATTTAAAACATTCCACACTTGGTAAGTGTCAGAGGATCAACAGGAGCAGGTTTGTAACCAATCCCATTTACATTTGAAATGCTCTGTTTAGTCCTGTTTGATCAGGTGTTTATGGTAAAATAGTTGGCGGATGCTATGTTTTGGGGCTTGAGCCCCTATTGCAGCAAAGAGCAAAAGAAGAGGTAGCCACACCACCAATGACCTAACTAACAAGTCCGAGTGTATTGAGATCAGCATTGCATCATCACAGTGTACAGTGGAAAAGAGATAGAAACCTGTCAATGCCTCTGGTGATGTCACAGCACATCATGTGACTAATCTCACAGAGATGCGTTGCTTTCCAATAAATAACATCCCTCCCCCTTTACTTCAGTAGCACAACAACAAACTTTTAAAGATTAATTATCCACTGTGAATATTAATTATATTACCAAGTGTTATTAACTACACATCTACAATTAATATGAGACTCAATTTTGGTTTTGTAAGATGCGGCACTCCAAGTCTGAACTTTGACATCCTCAGTAGTATGTTCTTCATTAATACCAGGTGCTTCCTCTTGTGAAGTTGCTTCATTGTCAGCTTCGAGAGGTGAGGGTTGTTCTACTGGAGTAGAATCTGAACTTGGTTCTGAAGTAATCCTTGGTTCAGGGATTCACAACCTTGTGTGCCCAACGTAAGCCTGATACAGACTCTGCTAATTCACTGCTTGAAGCAAGGATTTGAGGCGTGTGCTGCATCATATTCTCTCACCATTGTGTTGCACTCGATAAGAAGTCAGCCCTGTCCTCGCTAGAATGGTTGCAGGTACCCATTTCTCACCTGCAGAGTAGTTTCGAGCTGAAACTCTTTTTCCGTGATTAAAACTCCTCAGTTTTAATGTTTATTCACGGCGAGTAAAGAACAAAGAACAAAGAAAATTACAGCACAGGAACAGGCCCTTCGGCCCTCCAAGCCTGCAACGACCATGCTGCCCGACTGAACTAAAACTCCCTACGCTTCCGGGGACCATATCCCTCTATTCCCATCTCATTCATGTACTTGTCAAGACGCCCCTTAAAAGCCACTACCGTATCCGCTTCCACTACCTCCCCCGGCAACGAGTTCCAGGCACCCACTACTCTCTGTGTAAAAAATCTGCCTCGTACATCTCCTTTAAAACTTGCCCCTCGCACCTTACACCTTTGCCCCTAGTAATTGACTCTTCCACCCTGGTAAAAAGCTTCTGACTATCTACTCTGTCCATGCCTCTCATAATCTTGTAGACTTCTATCAGGTCTCCCCTCAACCTCCGTCGCTCCAGTGAGAACAAACCATGTTTCTCCAACCTCTCCTCATAGCTAATGCCCTCCATACCAGGCAACATCCTGGTAAATCTTTTCTGTACCCTCTCCAAAGCCTCCACATTGTTCTGGTAGTGTGGCGACCAGAATTGAACACTATATTCCAAGTGCGGCCTCACTAAGGTTCTATAAAGCGGCAACATGACTTGCCAATTTTTAAACTCAATGCCCCGGCCGATGAAGGCAAGCATACCGTATGCCTTCTTGACTACCTTCTCCACCTGCATTGCCACTTTCAGTGACCTGTGTAGCTGTACACCCAGATCCCTTTGCCTATCAATGCTCCTAAGGGCTCTGCCATTTATTGTATATGTCCTATCTGTACTAGACCTTCCAAAATGTATTACCTCACATTTGTCCGGATTAAACACCATCTGCCATCTCTCTGCCCAAGCCTCCAACTGATCTATATCCTGCTGTATCCTCTGATGGTCCTCATCGCAAATCCACCAACCTTTGTGTCGTCCGCAAACGTACTAATCAATCCAGTTACATTTTCCTCCAAATCATTCATGTATATTACAAACAGCAAAGGTCCCAGCACTGATCCCTGAGGAACGCCACTTGTCACAGCCCTCCATTCAGAAACACACCCTTCCACTGCTACCCTCTGTCTTCTTTGACCGAGCCAGTTTTGTATCCACCTTGCCAGCTCACCTCTGATCCCATGCGACTTCACCTTCTGCGCCAGTCTGCCATGAGGGACCTTGTAACTTGTGCTTGTTGTTGTCACTCTATTGTAGTGTCAGATGGTGTGAGTAAATCAAATTTAGTTCTCAGCTTCCTGCTCAGGAACAACACTGCCGGTGAATTCTGTGTGGTGGCGTGAGCTATGTTCTGATAAGACATGAGAAAGTTACTCTCCTGGGTGGCAAACCTTTGTCTTCTGACGCTTTGCAGACATGTTAAGTGACCGCCAACCCATCAGTGGACAGATGATATGGCGCAGTCCTTGTGTGCTGTATACCATTGTTCTGAAGGTAATGCACAAATTCCTGGGATGTGAATTGAGTCTCATTATCGCTGGCTATGTTTTGTTGGGCTGTCCAAATCTTGCAAACAACTCACCCAACTCTTCTATTGTTTATTCCATCATGGTGGATCCCATCATGCTGACTTCAGGCCACTTTGAGTGTGCATCCACAGGAGGATGAGAGGATACATGCGCCACTGCACCTAACCAGTGAGGGAACATGCACTGCAGCTTCAATCAATGAGGGAATATACACCAATGCATCATAGCAGTGAAGAAACATTCATTGCTGCATCTAATCAGTGAGGGAACATGCATCACTGCATTTTATCAACAGTGGAATAAGCATCACAGCATCTAACCAGTGAGGGAATATACACTTCAGCTTTAACCAGTGAGGGAACATGCATCGCTGCATTGACTCAATGGGGGAACATGCACAGCTGTGTTGAATCAGAGAAGAAACATGCAATGCCGCATCTAATACATTGACAAATTTGCTCTGATTGTTTGAGGGTGTTAACAGGGTGAATCGATGGAGGGGAACCTGTAGATGTCATGTATTTAGATTTCCAAAAGGCATTGACAAGATTCTGCAAAGAGACTGGTGCATGAAATGAAAGCCCATGGAATTGGAGGAAGTGTGTTAGCATGGATTGAAAACTGGCTGTCACACAGAAAGATGTTATTCGTGGGGTGCTGCAGGGATCAGATCCTGGCCCACAATTGTTCACTATTTACATTAATGACCTGGAGGAAGGAACAGAATGTAAGGTTCCAAATTTTCCAATGATATGCAACTAACTGGAAGGGCAGGGTGTAATGGGGATATTGTGATTCTGCAATGGGATAGAGATAGATTGGGTGACGCGGCAAAACCCTGGCAAATGGAGTTTAATGTGGGGAGGAGTGAGTTCATGCATTTTGGTAGGAGGAATCAAAAGGCAGATTATCCAAATGGACAAAGATGCAGGTGAGTGAAGCACAGAGGGATCTGGGTGTTCTAGTACATGAATCACAAAAAGCTAGCACCAGGTCCGACAAGTAGTTAAGGTGGCAAACGGCATTTTGGTCTTTATTGCAATGGGGTTGGAGTTTAAAAATAGGGAGGTTTTATTGTAATTGTACAGGATGTGGTTGAGACCTCACCTGGAATACTGTGTATAGTTTTGGTCCCCTTATCTGAAAAAAGGACATAGTAACATTGGAGGCAATCCACAGGAGATTCACCAGGCTAATTCCTGGGATGAGAGGGTTGTCCTGTCAAGAGAGATTGATAAGTGAAAGAATGTACATGCTGTATCCAATCATCACTGCATCTAGCCAGTGAGGGAACATGCATGGGTGTATTTAATTTGTGAGGGAACATGCAATGCAGCATTCACTCAGGAGAAACCTGCACCACTGTATTTAATCAGTGAGGGAACATGTATCGCTCTATTTAATCATTAAAGACTTTAAACTGGTGTTGATGATTGAGTTGACATTTCTGTAAGCTGGCTGAGAAGGCAGTGAAAACTATTGCCAAGGTATGTAAAATCAAAGAAAGGTTTCAATATTGCTGGGGTGAGAGCGAGTGAATTGATCAATGTTTGAAAAGTGAATCAAAGAGGTTTGGTGATGTTTGGACGTGGATTTTGGAGATTTTGCTCATATCAAGAAGGACATGAAGGTTGTACAGAGTTATTAGGTAATGCTATTGTGTTTAAATATAGAATACCAAAATTCTAAACTTCTGAATTGAGACAAGTTCAGATTATTCATACATTCCCAAAACTTGGCTTCTTTGAGTAAATTTTCTGAATCCAGACTCTGGATAAACTGAGTAGAATTTGGCAAAAAAAATCATCCTTATTTGCTTCTTTTCCATTTAACCTTGACCTGTGTTAACATCGTTTATGAAATCCCCGTGTGTGAATTCTGATGGACATTAATTTGCAAGAAACATTCACTCACCAAAACAAACATTTAAATAAATGTGAGAAATAAGACAGTCCCACCTGTCAATTAGAACATAGAACATAGAAAAGCTACAGCACAAACAGGCCCTTCGGCCCACAAGTTGTGCTGAACATGTCCCTACCTACTAGGCTTACCTATAACCCTCTATCTTACTAACTTCCATGAACTTATCCAAAAGTCTCTTAAAAGACCCTATCGAATCCGCTTCCACCACCACTACCGGCAGCCGATTCCACGCACCCACCACCCTCTGAGTGAAAAACTTACCCCTGACATCTCCTCTATACCTACTCCCCAGCAACCTAAACCTGTGACCTCTTGTGGCAACCATTTCAGCCCTGGGTAAAAGCCTCTGAGAATCCACTCTATCAATAGCTCTCAACATCTTATACACCTCTATCAGGTCACCTCTCATCCTTCGCTTCTCCAAGGAGAAAAGACCTAGCTCTCTCAACCTATCCTCATAAGGCATGCCACTTAATCCAGGCAACATCCTTGTAAATCTTCTCTGCACCCTTTCTATGGCTTCCACATCCTTTCTGTAATGAGGTGACCAGAACTTGGTACAGTGCCCCAGGTGGGGTCTGACCAGGGTCCTATACAGCTGCAGCATTATCTCCCGATTTCTAAATTAAATTCCTCTATTAATGAAGGCCAGTATTCCATACGCCTTCTTAACCACAGCCTCTACCTGCGACGCTGCTTTGAGCGTCCTATGGACCCAGACCCCAAGATCCTTCTGATCTTCCACACTGCCAAGCGTCTTACCCTTAATATTATATTCTTTCATCCTATTCAACCTGCCAAAATGAATCACCACACACTTATCTGGGTTGAAGTCCATCTGCCACTTCTCCGCCCAGTCTTGTATCTTATCAATGTCTCGTTGCAACTGCTGACATCCCTCTACACTATCCACAACACCACCAACCTTTGTGTCATCAGCAAACTTGCCAAACCATCCTTCCACTTCCTCATGCAGGTCATTTACAAAAATCACAAAGAGCAAGGGTCCCAGAACAGATCCCTGGGGCACTCCACTGGTGACCGACCTCCGTGCTGAAAAAGACCCATCTACAACCACTCATTGCCTTCTGTGGGCAAGCCAGTTCTGAATCCACAAAGCAATGTCCCCTTGTATCCCATGCCCCTTCACTTTCTCAATAAGTCTTGCATGGGGCACCTTATCAAACGCCTTGCTGAAATCCATATAAACTACATCTACCGCTCTTCCCTCGTCTATGTATCTGGCTACATCTTCCTTAGACCCAATTAGACCCAATTCTTGCCACTTCCATCAAGCAGGCTCATTCCAGGCCGCCCATAGCACAGGCAGAAACACGAACCAGTACTGTTAATGCAATTACTGCCAATTAAGAAGGTGCTGCTTTGAATTCATTCAGCAGCCAGGTCTTTTGGACATATGAGTTGTCCACGTTTAGTCATTTTAATGTTCACACATTTTCACCAACTCCTTTAATCTGTTTGAACTGATTGGCTCCAGAATAAAAATCACTAAATCTCTCCAAAATGCTGCAGCAGCAAATTGAGTCCATGTGGGAATCAGAGCAGGAGGACAAGGGACACCGGATAGAAGCCAATCACTGCAGGTGCTGGAATCTGAAACCAAAAGAGAAAATGCTGGAAAATCTCAGCAGGTCTGGCAGCATCTGAAAGGAGAGAAAAGAGCTGACTTTTCGTGTCCAGATGACCCTTTGTCAAAGCTCAGTGTCAAAAAATGATGGTTATAGAGGGATATAGGCAAAATGCGGGCAACTGGGACTAGCTTAGGGGTTTAAAAAAAGGGCAGCATGGACAAGTTGGGCCGAAGGGTCTGTTTCCATGCTGTAAACCTCTATGACTCTATGACTCTAATTTAGGTCGGGTGAGTGAGCTAATCAATGGCAGGTGCAGTATAATTTGGATAAATGTGAGGTTATTCACTTTGGAAGCAAAAACGAGAAGGTAGATTACTACCTGAATGGCTGTAAATTGGGAGAGGAGAGTGTGCAGCGGGACCTGGGTGTCCTTGTGCACCAGTCAATGAAGGTAAGCATGCAGGTGCAGCAGGCGGTAAAGAAGGCAAATGGCATGTTGGCCTTCATTGCGAGAGGTTTCGAGTACAGGAGCAGGGATGTGTTGTTGCTATTATACAGGGCCTTGGTGAGGCCACACTGAGATATTGTGTACAGTTTTGGTCTCCTTTTCTGAGGAAGGATGTTCTTGTTCTCGAGGGAATGCAGCGAAGGTTTACCAGGCTGATTCCGGGGATGGCGGGATTGATGTATGAGGAGAGATTGACTAGGTTAGGATTGTTTTCGCTGGAGTTCAGGCGAATGGGGGGATCTCATAGAGACTTATAAAATTCATAGAAATCATAGAAACCCTACAGTACAGAAAGAGGCCATTCGGCCCATCGAGTCTGCACCGATCACAATCCCACCCAGGCCCTACCCCCATATCCCTACATATTTACCCACTAATCCCTCTAACCTACGCATCTCAGGACACTAAGGGGCAATTTTAACATGGCCAATCAACCTTACCCGCACATCTTTGGACTGTGGGAGGAAACCGGAGCACCCGGAGGAAATGCATGCAGGCATGAGGAGGATGTGCAAACTCTACACAGACAGTGACCCAAGCCGGGAATCGAACCCAGGTCCCTGGAGCTGTGAAGTAGCAGTGCTAACCACTGTGCTACCGTGCCGCCCAATTCTAAGCGGACTAGACAGGGTAGATGCAGGGAGGATGTTCCCAATGGTGGGGGAGTCCAGAACCAGGGGTCACAGTCTGAGGATTCAGGGTAAACCATTTAGGATGGAGATGAGGAGACATTTCTTCACCCAAAGAGTGGTGAGCCTGTGGAATTCATTACCACAGGAAGTAGTTGATGCCAAAACATTGAATGTATTCAAGAGGTGGCTGGATATAGCACTTGGGGCGAATGGGATCAAAGGTTATGGGGAGAAAGCAGGATTAGGCTATTGAGTTGGACGATCAGCCATGATCGTGATGAATGGTGGAGCAGGCTCGAAGGGCCGAATGGCCTCCTCCTGCTCCTATCTTCTATGTTTCTAGGTTTCAGTGGTTTATTGTTTAATCCAGGGAACCGTACATAAGGCACACCATATGCATGTCTTATTGGCTAATTTTCTTTAGCCCATCGAGTTAGATAAACAATTGCTAGCTTTCCTCATTTCTGAGCAGATCACACACTAAAGGGAGGAAGCTCGAGTAATGTGTTTGTGAAATGTGTGTAAATGGATTGACTGATGGAAATAGAAATAACACAGCCTTGTATTCACAAATGCAGAACTAAAATGCAACTGCCTAGGCAGGACACATTACTGCTATAATACAAAGCTCACGGATTGACAAGACTGTTCGGATTGAGGGCTTACTTCACAAAGCTCTCTTCCTGTTAATTGACAACCTTTAATTTCATAAATACTCTCAGAGCAGGAACACTTATTTTACCGTCTGAATTTTCAGCAAAATTATTCAGCAAAGGAATAATAAGGAAGCTGTTATAACCGAGAAAATCTGTATGCACATCTAATTGATTGAGCTTTTTTGAAGCCTCGATGATGTTTAAGAGCAAACATGGAAGAGTGTTAGTGCTTGTTATGCCGCATATAGAAAATTCAAACTGGAGGCTCGCCTTCAACTCTCTGAAGGACATTTCAAAGTCTTGGAAACTCTTCAGTTGTTTCTGTGTCGATTGTGAGTGATGCTTTTTAACCTCCAGAGAGTTGGATACATTTCCCATCCTCACATTTTCTCAAATTTTCTCTCGCTCTGTATCACTTTGTACTTAGTTATACTTTGTACCTTTCACATGTAATCTGGCTCCAGTGCCTTTAATCAGGTGGAAAATGTGCCAGGGTTCGATTCCAGCCTTGGGTCACTGTCTGAGCAGAGTCTGCACATTCTCCCCGTGTCTGCGTGGGTTTCCTCCGGGTGCTCCGGTTTCCTCCCATAGTCTGAAAGATGCACAGGTTAGGTGGATTGACCATGCTAAATTGCCACACAGTGACCCTAATGTTTGGGGTGTACTGGGGTAAATTTGTGGGGTTACGGGGATAGGGTGGGGGTTGGGCCTAGGTAAGCTGCTCTGTTGGAGAGTCGGTGCAGGCTCAATGGGCCAAATGGCCTCCTTCTGCACTGTGGAGATTCTATGTTGACGGTGTTCTGCATGGTTCGCTCGCCTGTCCCACCATTGGGGAACCCGCCACGGGGAGGGGGGAAGCCACTCTCAGTAGGACCAAACTATCCTGCCGGAGTGAGTAACCAGAAAATCCCACTCAAATCAAATCTGCAAATCTCATGGGTCAAGCTCTAGAAATCTTGTAACAGCTTGCTCCATCCATATTCTAATTATTTTCATGTATAGATTTTTGATAATTAGAGAGAAAGTTTATTCTGCTATAAAATACAATACACTGAGTTTGGAGAAATGAAGGATTATAATGCCATAATAAATCATGAAGAAAATGTTTTATTGCCTAAGGATGATTTACTCTGGAATCAGTGGGTTTGGATAAAGAGAAAAACAACATATGAACTCTTGAGGTGAACATTATTCATTGAATTTTACAATATTGCAATTTCTGGAATCAGTTTCCTTAGAAAATGTATTTGAGGCGAATATCCAGATCTGAAACATTTGAATCTCACAGTAAACAATCTTGAATTAATTAACTATCGTGTTGCCTCCAGCTGGACTCGAAACAAACCATAGAGGAACACAGCGTGGTATTAAATCCACCTGTTCAATCTTTTTACCCAATTAACTTTATTTAATTCTGCAGCAATATAATGCTTACTGTTTGGTATATAGAAACTAGAAGCAGGAGGAGGCCATTCGGCCCTTCGAGCCTGCTCTGCCATTCATTTTGACCATGGCTGATCATCAAATTCAATATCCTGATCCCCCCCTTCCCCCCATATCCCTCGATCCCTTTAGCCCCAAGAGCTATATCTAATTTCTTCTTGAAATCAGACAATGTTTTGGCCTCAACTACTTTCTGTGGTAGTGAATTCCACACATTCTCCACTCACTGGGTGAAGAAATTTCTCCTCACCTCAGTTCTAAAAGGTTTGCCCCTTATTCTCAATCTATGACCCCTAGTTCTGGACTCCCCCCATCAATGGGAACATTCAGCCCTGCCTCGCCCTGTTAGAATTTTATAGGGTTTATGAGATCCCTTCTCACTCTTCCAAACTCCAGTGAATATAATCTTAACCGACTTACTCTCTCATTAACAAACCTGCCATCCCAGAAATCAGCCTGACTGCATTACAGAATTCTCTGGATTATTTTTCGCACTATGATTGATATTAGAGTTAATTTTCTGGGGCACAATGAGCTGTCGACTATTTCAGGCAGTTCATTGAAAAAGAGCCTCTCTTGTCACCTTTCAGTTGACAAATGGCCTCTTGGAGCTCATTGGAATATTCTAAACATTCCACAGAGAGACGATAAGGTGTCCTGTTGGTCTGATCATGGGGGCAGAGAAATTGAAATGCTGTGGCCTTAATGCCATCTTGGGGCCGATAGGAGAGGAAATAGAGAAAAGTGATTCCAGATGAGCAGGGCAGCAGCCTACAGTGTTCAGGTTAATAATCTGGACGGCCTTGAGAAGGGATCTTCTCTGGAGGATAATTGCTGAAGTGGCAGAGCAAATACAGAAGGTTCTGTGACTGCAGGTGACAAAAACACCAATTCATCAACAGAGCCAGTAAGAATGGTTGGTCACTAAAGGGCACCATCTTCTGATGACAAAGTAGCTGAGGAATTATTGAAGAATAGAGTCGACAAAGGTGTGCTGCTTCCCCTTTATGGTAGAAAGGTCAGGAGTGTGGCCCAGGGGATAAAGCTGAGGCAATTAACAATGAGAGCACCAGGCCAAGACACCGAAACAAAGCATAAAGAAATATAATGATCGACCCAGGAAGGCAGAGAGTAATATGTTGCACAGTTGTAAGAATGTTTGTGAGCCTTGGCGTAACTTCCTTTTCTTTTCACTAACTAAATGTAATAAGGAAGTTAAAATAGCACCAGGTAACAATGATACAATCTCTTGGATGATCAAAGTGAATCACTGATCACGCACCACACTTACTCCAGATAAATACTTATTATTGAGGAACAGAAAGATCAGTGAAGGAGTTCCAGGTTCACAGCAGCTGTAATTATCTCTGAATGGAATAGGAGAAGGTTCTGCTATTGCTGGATGGGGTCAAGGATCTTACAGGACAAGGTATCATGTTCAGAAAGCCGTCTCCGGCTCCCAGAGTGGTTCCTGCTGCTGTTCAGGAAGTCACTAAATAGAGGAAAGAACAATAGAACTCCAGGAATGCAACTCAAGAGATTGTTAGGAGACAATGAAGCAGATAAGGATATTACACTGAGGGTTTTCTATTCTCTTTCTTCCACTGATAAACAATTTGAGATTATTGGATGGTTTGCAGTTTGGCTCACTCACACATACTAAAGGCTCCATATATTCATACACAGGGCACTGTCCTTTGCGGACAGAAGGAGTGTATGCATGTGTTGTAGCTTTTCCAACTAAACAAAAGTTTGGATCCGCTATTCCTTGGTTCATTTGTTCAGGTACCGATCAGAAACCCCAGGGTATATTAAGAAGCTAGACTAGACCCCAACTATTTTCTATTTTGGCCTCACTGTGAGGACAGGGTGTTTCATTCCAGGTACAAATCCACTGACCAACCAGGGAACTTTTATCAAAACAAACTTCATTTACATCACAATTTAATTATGATGTAATTGTGATGTACATCGTACATTATGATGGCCCTGTTCCTCTCTGGCCTCGCACCTTTGGCACTGCCCGCTGCCCGGTGGGCAGTGCCAAGGTGCCCACTGGGCATGGGCACTTTGCCCCTTGGGCAATGCCAGGGGTCTAGGCTAGGATTGCTAGGCTGGCAATGCCAAGGGGGCACCCTCCTTACCCCAAATCTCCTGAGGGGTGTCTCCATGACCCTCCAGTAGGGTCAGACCGCCAGTTTCCCATTAGTGTGGAGCTATTGTAAACCCCGCTGGAGTGAAACACACCTGGCTGGAGGCTGGGGCAGGGGGAGAGAGGGGGGGCTAGTGCGTCTGGAGACCTCAGTCCTGGACCCGCTAATGAGATTTAAATGCAGATTTCAATATTCAAATCAGCTCTGCACCAATTTCCAGCAGCCGGAGATGCGTTGAGGTGTGGCGCTCAGCGAGGGTGGGGGTGGTAGCCGCTAAACAGCCTCCGCTTATGTCTTCCAGCAGACTTGGAGAATCACCCCAGTTGTGTTCCCTGCACAATTATGTTTCCAGATTTTCAAAAAAACTAAGGCTTAACTTCAATTAAACAGTTTGACATCCTGTAAATGACAGCTTGATATTCTAGTTCTGGCCTGCTGATCAATGTATAAATGCTGCATTCAGTCAATAACTCGCTACAAGTACATGCTTGTACTGAAAAGCAGACCCAGTTTATATTCCGCAGCTTCCTCGCTGCTTTCATTGTGTTATATCGCTTCTCTGACCTTGCCGCTGACTGCACTCTCTGTTTTAATGTAAAGGCAAAATTGGATTCCATTTCGGTTCAGTATTACAAGATGATTAGGATGCAAAATAAGGTAAAAGTTCAATCGCTCATGTAACAGAAATGTTCATGAGTTAAAATTTACCCACTTGCTAGTTTGCAGCTTTGTCTTTATTTTATAGACTCGACAACAAGAGGGTCTCTGAACCGACAGGTTTGATTGGTACCAAACATAGAATCATAGAATCCCGACAGTGCAGAAGGAGGCCATTCGGCCCATCAATCCCACCCAAGCCCTATTCCTGTAACCCACATATTTACCTTGCTAAACTGATACTAGGGTCAATTTAGCACGGCCAATCAACCTAACCTGCACATCACTCGAGTGTGGGAGGAAACCGGAGCACCCGGAGGAAACCCACGCAGACACAGGGAGAATGTGCAAACTCCACACAGACAGTGACCCGAGGCCGGAATTGAACCTGGGTCCCTGGCGCTGCGAGGCAGCAGTGCTCAGCACTGTGCCCCCGTGACACCCCTTCTACATGGTATAAGATTGCAGAATTGTTTAATTTGTCTGAAAAATAAGTTGAGAGGTCACATGACACCGGGTTACAGTCCAACAGCTTTATTTGAAATCACTCACCACATCATAAAAAATAAGTGGGTGAAATGAAAGGCTTTGATTGACAGCTGGGGTGACCATTTGTTTGGCACTTCTGCAGAATTTAGAGTTAGATCCCAGATGTTTACATGATCAACAGCTGATAAAAATCACCACTGGAATATGAATAAAGGTCTTGGATTTGAACACCACTGATAAATTCACCAGAAGATAAAGTAGGTGAACATGCAAGAAGTGACATATTTAACACAGCAACTCCTTCACAATAAACGCTGATGTGTTGAATATCTTCTTCTGGTTCTTGCCCCAATGTTCAGGAATGCTGTTAGCAGAGGCAGATCAGCTAATGTTTCTGAGGTCAGTGTTGAATTTTTTTGAGGCACATTCCACAAACAAAATCAAATTTCCAAAGTCTGTTTAATCATAGAAACATAGAGAATAGGCGCAGGAGGAGGCCATTCAGCCCTTCGAGCCTGCCCCACCATTCAATATGATCAAGGCTGGTCATGCACTTTCAGTATCCCACTCCCGCTTTCTCTCCATACCCCTTGATCCCTTTAGCCACAAGGGCCACATCCAGCTCCCTCTTGAACATATCTAACGAACTGCCTCCAACAGCTTTCTGTGGGAGAGAATTCCACAGGTTCACAGCTCTCAGAGTGAAGAAGTTCTTCCTCATCTCAGTCCTGAAAGGCTTACCCCTTATTCTTAGACTGCGACCCCTAGTTCTGCACTTCCCCAACATCTTGACAGAAGCCGGAGGGTGGTTGTAAAGAATTGTTTTTCAAACTGGAGGCCTGTGACCAGCAGTTGCCTCAGGGATCAGTGCTGTGTCCACTGTTACTTGTCATTTATATGAATGATTTGGATGAGAATATAGGAGGCATGGTTAGTAAGTTTGCAGATGACACCACAATTGGTGGCATAGTGGGCAGTGAAGAAAGTTATCTCCAATTGCAATGGGTTCTTGATCAATTGGGCCAGTGGGCTGACGAATGGCAGATGGAGTTTAATTTAGACAAATGCGAGGTGATGCATTTTGGTAGATTGAACCAGGGCAGGACTTACTCAGTTAATGGTAGGGTGTTGGGGAGAGTTACAGAGCAAAGAGATCTCGGGGTACATGTTCATAGCTCCTTGAAAGTGGAGCCACAGGTGGACAGAGTGGTGAAGAAGGCACTCGGCATGCTTGGTTTCATCGGTCAGAACATTGAATACAGGAGTTGGAATGTCTTGTTGAAGTCGTACAAGATATTGGTAAGGCCACACTTAGAATTCTGTGTGCAATTCTGGTCACCCTATTATAGAAAGGATATTATTAAACTAGAAAGAGTGCAGAAAAGATTTATTCGGATGCTACCTGGACTTGATGGTTTGTGTTATAAAGAGAGGTTGGATAGACTGGGACTTTTTTCTCTGGAGCGTAGGAGGCTGAGGGGTGACCTTATAGAGGTCTATAAAATAATGAGGGGCACAGATCAGTTAGATAGTCAACATCTTTACCCAAAGGTAGGGGAGTCTAAAACTAGAGGGCGTAGGTTTAAGGTGAGAGGGGAGAGATACAAAAGTGTCCAGAGGGGCACTTTTATCACACACAGGATGGTGAGTGTCTGGAACAAGCTGCCAGAGGTAGTAGTAGAGGCGGGTACAATTTTGTCTTTTAAAAAGCATTTAGATAGTTACGTGGGTATGACGGACATAGAGGGATATGGGCTAAATGCGGCCAATTGGGACTAGCTTAGGGGTTTTTAAAAAAAAGGGCGGCATGGACAAGTTGGGCCGAAGGGCCTGTTTCCATGCTGTAAACCTCTATGATTCTATGACTCTATCGGGAACATTCTTCCTGCATCTAGTCTGCCCAGTCCCATCAAGATTTTATACGTTTCTATGAGATCCCCTCTCATTCTCCTAAATCCCAGTGAGTACAAGCTCAGTGGATCTTGTTTCTCTTCATGTGTCAGTCCTGTCATTCCAGGAATCAGTCTGGTGAATTTCACTGGACTCCCTCAATAGCAAGAATGTCCTTCCTCAGACTAGAAGACCAGAACTGTACACAATACTCAAGGTGTGGCCTCACCAAGCCCCTGTATAACTGTAGCAAGACATCCCTACCCCTATTCACAAATCCTCTTGCTACGAAGGCCAGAATGCCATTAGCTTTCCTCACTCCTGCTGTACCTGCATGCCAACCTTCAGTGACTGTTCCACCATGACACCCAGGTCACGTTGCACTTCCCCTTTTCCTAAACTGCCACCATTCAGATAATAATCTTCCTTCTTGTTTTTGCCACTAAAGTGGATAATCTCACATTGATCCACATTATATTGCATTTGCCAAGTATTTGCTCACTCAGCCAGCCTGTCCAAGTCACCCTGCAGCCTCTCAGCATCCTCCTCACAGCACACACTGCCACCCAGCTTAGTGTCATCTGCAAATTTGGAGATATTGTGTTCAATTCCTTTGTCCAAATCATTAATGTATATTGTGATTAGCTGGGGTCCCAGCACTGAACCCTGCGGTACCCCACTAGTCACTGCCTGCCACTCTGAAAAGGACCCGTTTATTCCCACTCTCTGCTTCCTGTCTGCCAACCAGTTCTCTATCCACATCAATACATTACCCCCAAAATCATGAGCTTTAATTTTGCTCACCAATCTCTTGTGCGGAACCTTGTCAAAAGCCTTTTGAAAGTCCAGATACGCAACATCCACTGGTTCACCCTTGTCCACTCTGCTGGTCACATCCTCAAAAAATTCCAGAATGTTTGTCAAGCACGATTTCCCTTTAGTGAATCCATGCTGACTTGGACTGATCCTGTCACCACTTTCCAAATGCTCAGTTATTATATCCTTCGTAATTGACTCCAGCATTTTCCCCACCACCGATGTCAGGTCTATAATTCCCCGTTTTCTCTCTCCCTCCTTTTTAAAGAAGTGGGGTTACATTAGCTACCCTTCAATCCATTGGAACTCTTCCAGAGTCTATAAAATGATGGAAAATAATCACCAATGTGTCCACTATTTCTAGGGCCACTTCCTTGAGTACTCTGGGATGCAGAGCATCAGGGCCCTGGGGACTTATCGGGTTTTAATCCCAGCAAATTCCCCAATACAATTTCCTGATAATGAGGATTTTCTTCAGTTCCTCCTTCATGCTGGACCCTCTGTCCTCTAGTATTTCTGGAAGATTATTTGTGTCCTCAATGAAGACAGATCCAAAGTATTTCTTCAGCTGGTTTGCCATCTCTTTGTTGCCCATTATGAATTCACCTGATTCTATCTGTAAGGGACCTACATTTGTCTTCACCAGTCTTTTTCCTTTCACATATCTATAGAAGATTTTGCAGTCAGTTTTTATGTTTTCTGCAAGCTTACTCTCATATTCTATTTTCCCCTTCCCAATTAAACCCTTTGCCCTCTGCTGGATTTTAAATTTATCCCACTCCTCAGGTTTGCTTCTTTTTTCGGCCAATTTATATGCCATCTCTTTATCTTTAACACTCTCCCTGATTTACCTTGTTAGCCATGGATGAGCCACCTTCCCCGTTTTACTCTTACGCCAGACAGGGATGTACAGTTCATCCATGTGTTCTTTCGAACAAATACTGGATGTCCTTGATAGGTATGTTCCTGTCAGGCAGGGAGGAAATGGCCGAGTGAGGGAACCATGGTTCACAAAAGAGGTGGAATGTCTTGTGAAAAGGAAGAGGGAAGCTTATGTAGGGATGAGGAAACAAGGTTCAGATGGCTCGATTGAGGGTTACAAGTTAGCAAGGAATGAGCTGAAAAAGGGGCTTAGGAGAGCTAGGAGGGGACATGAGAAGTCCTTGGCGGGTCGGATCAAGGAAAACCCCAAGGCTTTTTACTCTTATGTGAGGAATAAAAGAATGACCAGGGTGAGGTTAGGGCCGGTCAAGGACAGTAGTGGGAACTTGTGTATGGAGTCAGTAGAGATAGGCGAGGTGATGAATGAATACTTTTCTTCAGTGTTCACCAAGGAGAGGGGCCATGTTTTTGAGGAAGAGAAGGTGTTACAGGCTAATAGGCTGGAGGAAATAGATGTTCGGAGGGAGGATGTCTTGGCAGTTTTGAATAAACTGAAGGTCGATAAGTCCCCTGGGCCTGATGAAATGTATCCTAGGATTCTGTGGGAGGCAAGGGATGAGATTGCAGAGCCTTTGGCTTTGATCTTTGGGTCCTCGCTGTCCACGGGGATGGTGCCAGAGGACTGGAGAATGGCGAATGTTATTCCTCTGTTTAAGAAAGGGAATAGAAATGATCCTGGTAATTATAGACCGGTTAGTCTTACTTCGGTGGTTGGTAAATTGATGGAAAGGGTCCTTAGGGATGGGATTTACGACCATTTAGAAAGATGCGGATTAATCCGAGATAGTCAGCACGGATTCGTGAAGGGCAAGTCGTGCCTCACAAATTTGATAGAATTTTTTGAGGAGGTAACTAAGTGTGTTGATGAAGGTAGGGCAGTTGATGTCATATACATGGATTTTAGTAAGGCGTTTGATAAGGTCCCCCATGGTCGGCTTATGATGAAAGTGAGGAGGTGTGGGATAGAGGGAAAGTTGGCCGATTGGATAGGTAACTGGCTGTCTGACCGAAGACAGAGGGTGGTGGTCGATGGAAAATTTTCGGATTGGAGGCAGGTTGCTAGCGGTGTGCCGCAGGGATCAGTGCTTGGTCCTCTGCTCTTTGTGATTTTTATTAATGACTTAGAGGAGGGGGCTGAAGGGTGGATCAGTAAATTTGCTGATGACACCAAGATTGGTGGAGTAGTGGATGAGGTGGAGGGCTGTTGTAGGCTGCAAAGAGACATAGATAGGATGCAAAGCTGGGCTGAAAAATGGCAAATGGAGTTTAACCCTGATAAATGTGAGGTGATTCATTTTGGTAGGACAAATTTAAATGTGGATTACAGGGTCAAAGGTAGGGTTCTGAAGACTGTGGAGGAACAGAGAGATCTTGGGGTCCATATCCACAGATCTCTAAAGGTTGCCACTCAAGTGGATAGAGCTGTGAAGAAGGCCTATAGTGTGTTAGCCTTTATTCAGTAAGAAGTTTAACAACACCAGGTTAAAGTCCAACAGGTTTATTTGGTAGCAAAAGCCACACAAGCTTTCGAGGCTCTGAGCCCCTTCTTCAGGTGAGTGGGAATTCTGTTCACAAACAGAACTTATAAGACACAGACTCAATTTACATGAATAATGGTTGGAATGCGAATACTTACAACTAATCCAGTCTTTAAGAAACAAAACAATGGGAGTGGAGAGAGCATCAAGACAGGCTAAAAAGATGTGTATTGTCTCCAGACAAGACAGCCAGTGAAACTCTGCAGGTCCACGCAACTGTGGGAGTTACAAATAGTGTGACATAAATTCTGATTCTAGGATCGCATGATAAAGACTCAGGAGGAAAAAAGCAGAAATATTTATGTGAAATAGTGTGACATAAACCCAATATCCCGGTTGAGGCCGTCCTTGTGTGTGCGGAACCTGGCTATCAGTTTCTGCTCCGCGACTCTGCGCTGTCGTGTGTCGCGAAGGCCGCCTTGGAGAACGCTTGGTTTCAGGTTCCGCACACACAAGGACGGCCTCAACCGGGATATTGGGTTTATGTCACACTATTTCACATAAATATTTCTGCTTTTTTCCTCCTGAGTCTTTATCATGCGATCCTAGAATCAGAATTTATGTCACACTATTTGTAACTCCCACAGTTGCGTGGACCTGCAGAGTTTCACTGGCTGTCTTGTCTGGAGACAATACACATCTTTTTAGCCTGTCTTGATGCTCTCTCCACTCCCATTGTTTTGTTTCTTAAAGACTGGATTAGTTGTAAGTATTCGCATTCCAACCATTATTCATGTAAATTGAGTCTGTGTCTTATAAGTTCTGTTTGTGAACAGAATTCCCACTCACCTGAAGAAGGGGCTCAGAGCCTCGAAAGCTTGTGTGGCTTTTGCTACCAAATAAACCTGTTGGACTTTAACCTGGTGTTGTTAAACTTCTTACTGTGTTTACCCCAGTCCAACGCCGGCATCTCCACATCTTAGCCTTTATTAACAGGGGGTTGGAGTTTAAGAGCCATGGGGTTATGCTGCAACTGTCCAGGACCTTGGTGAGACCACATTTGGAATATTGTGTGCAGTTCTGGTCACCTCACTATAAGAAGGATGTGGAAGCGCTGGAAAGAGTGCAGAGGAGATTTACCAGGATGCTGCCTGGTTTGGAGGGTAGGTCATATGAGGAAAGGTTGAGGGAGCTAGGGCTGTTCTCTCTGGAGCGGAGGAGGCTGAGGGGAGACTTAATAGAGGTGTATAAAATGATGAAGGGGATAGATAGAGTGAACGTTCAAAGACTATTTCCTCGGGTGGATGGAGCTATTACAAGGGGGCATAACTATAGGGTTCGTGGTGGGAGATACAGGACGGATATCAGAGGTAGGTTCTTTACGCAGAGAGTGGTTGGGGTGTGAAATGGACTGCCTGCAGTGATAGTGGAGTCAGACACTTTAGAAACATTTAAGCGGTTATTGGATAGGCACATGGAGCACACCAGGATGATAGGGAGTGGGATAGCTTGATCTTGGTTTCAGATAAAGCTCGGCACAACATCGTGGGCCGAAGGGCCTGTTCTGTGCTGTACTGTTCTATGTTCTATGTTCTAAATGTCTGCCATTGCCTATACACTGTCAGCCTCTTAAGTATCCTTTGCCAGCTTATCCTAGCCAATGCATGTTTCATACTATCAAAGTTAGCTTTCCTCAAGTTCAGGACCCTAGTCTCAGACTTAACTGTACCACTCTCCAAGTTAATGAAGAATTCTACCATATTATAGTCACGCTTCCCCAAAGAATCTCACACCACAAGGTTGCTAATTAATCCTCTCGTTACACAATACCCAGTCTCGGATGGCCTGTTCTCTCGTTGGTTCCTCGACATATTGCTCCAGAAAACCATCCCTTAAACATTCCAGGAAATCCTCCTCCATCGCATTGCTATCAGTTTGTTGAGCCAATCAATATGCAAATTGAAATCACCCATAACTGCTGTACCCTTACCGCACGCATCTCTAATTTCCTGCTTGATGCCATCCACAACCTCACTACTGTTTGGTGGTCTGTACACAACTCCCACTGGAGCTTTCTGTCCTTTGGTGTTCGCAGCTCCACCCGTACAGATTCCACATCGTCCAGACTAATGTCCTTCCTTACTATTGCCTTAATCTCCTCTTTAACCAGCAATGCTGCCCCATCCCCCTTTCCTTTCCATCTGTCTTTCCTGAATATTGAATACCCCTGGATGTTGAGTTCCCATCCCTGGTCACCCTGGAGCCAGGTCACCGTGATCCCAATTACATCATATCCGTTAATGACTGTCTGCGCAGTTAATTCATCCACCTTATTATCAACGCTCCTCGCATTGAGACACAGAACCTTCAGGCTTGTTTTTTTTGGCATTTATTGTCCTCTTAGAATTATGAAGTACTGTGGCCCTTTTTAATTTGTGTCTTTGGTTTCTCTGCCTTCCCCTTACTGCCTTTTGTTTCTGTCCCCACTTTACTTCCTCTGACTTCCTGCATCGGTTCCCATCCCCCGCCACATTAGTCTAAACCCTCCCCAACAGCACGAGCAAACACTCCCCCTCAGACATTGGTTCCAGTCCTGCGCAGGTGCAGACCGTCCGATTTGTACTAATTTGGTTCTTCATTTGCTGCTCTACAAGTATCAAGTGGACATTTTTAATTAGAAAATTAAAGTTTATGGAAACGTATCGTGGTTTTCCAACATTTATGACGAGTGGTTAAGGCGGCACACTTTGACAATTTGACAGCACACTTTCAGAACATCAGTTGAATAGATTGAAACTAAATCCTTGAAGTGTGATTAAATAATGTTAATAACTTGAAGATGTGAGTTAATGAATTTGGTTGTTAGCCTCATTCAGCACAATTCCAGATTGTTTACACTTTATTGTTGTAAATCAAAAGGCAAATCCTTCTTCAATGAAAATATTAATATAATTTCACCTAATATCAGTGCTAACCTCATGTATATGATTTATCTGTGTACAGATGGTAATTTAAGCAGTAATCTCTCATATTTGATAAATGACCTAGTTGCAAAGCATCCTTTTCACAATAATGGAAATTTCATTTTGTTAAAAGACTCGTCCGAGCAAGTTTATTGTTTCATGGGATGTGCAAGTCCAGCATTCATTGCCCAAACCTAATTGCCCTTGAACTGAGTGGCTTGCTTGGTTATTTCAAAGGGGCAGCTAAAAGTCAACAACATTGTTGTGGGTCGAGAGCCATACGTAGGTCAGACCAGGTAAGGGCAGCAGATTCCCCTCCCTGAAAGACATTAGTGAACCAAATGTATTTTTTCAGACAATCGATGGTAGTTTAATGGTCACCATAACTGAGACTATCTTTATGATGCAGATTTGTTAATTAGATTCCACCAGCTGCCGTTATAGGATTTGAGCCCATGTCCCCAGAGTATTAGCATGGGCCTCTGGATTAATAGTTCATTGACATTACCACTACACCGCCATCTCCCTCTAACCCTAACCCTAACCGTACCCACTATCTTCCATGGAGCAGAACCGGGCGACCTTAGATCTGGGATTATAGTTTTGCACAGTTGAAAGGAGATAGCTTCTTGATCAATAAGGGGATCAGGGGTTATGGGGAACAGGCAAAAGAATGGGCATGAGAAAAATATCAGCCATGATTGAATGGCAGAGCAGATTCGATGGGCCGAGTGGCCTAATTCTGCTCCTGTGGAGATGAGGGCAGTGCAGTTGATGTTGTCTACATGAGCTTTAGCAAGGCCTTTGACAAGGTACCGCATGGTAGGTTGTTGCATAAGGTTAACTCTCACGGGTGAGGTATCTAAATGGATGCAAAATTGGCTTCTTGACAGAAGCCAGAGGGTGGTTGTAGACGGCTGTTTTTCAAACTGGAGGCCTGTGACCAGCAGTGTGCCTCAGGGATCAGTGCTGGGTCCACTGTTATTTGTCATTTATATTAATGATTTGGATGAGAATATAACAGGCATGGTTAGTAAGTTTGCAGATGCCATTAAGATTGGTGGCATAGTGGACAGTGAAGATATTTATCTCCAATTGCAACGGGATCTTGATCAATTGGGCAGTAGGCTGATGAATGGCAGATGGAGTTTAATTTAGACAAATGCGAGGTGATGCATTTTGGTAGATTGAACCAGGGCAGGACTGACTCAGTTAATGGTAGGGCGTTGGGGAGAATTACAGAACAAAAGATCTAGGGGTACATGTTCATAGCTCCTTGAAAGTGGAGTCATAGGTGGACAGAGTGGTGAAGAAGGCATTCGGCATGCTTGGTTTCATCGGTCAGAACATTGAATACAGGAGTTGGAATGTCTTGTTGAAGTTCTACAAGACATTGGTAAGGCCACACTTGGGATACCGTGTGCAATTCTGGTCACCCTATTATAGTAAGAAGTTTAACAACACCAGGTTAAAGTCCAACAGGTTTATTTGGTAGCAAAAGCCACACAAGCTTTCGAGGCTCTAAGCCCCTTCTTCAGGTGAGTGGGAATTCTGTTCCCCTTCTTCAGGTGAGTGGGAATTCTGTTCACCACTCACCTGAAGAAGGGGCTTAGAGCCTCGAAAGCTTGTGTGGCTTTTGCTACCAAATAAACCTGTTGGACTTTAACCTGGTGTTGTTAAACTTCTTACTGTGTTTACCCCAGTCCAACGCCGGCATCTCCACATCATGACACCCTATTATAGGCAGGATATCATTAAACTAGAAAGAGTGCAGAAAAGATTTACTAGGATGCTACCGGGACTTGATGGATTGAGTTATAAGGAGAGGCTGGATAGATTGGGACTTTTTCTCTGGAGTGCAGAAGGCTGAGGGGTGATCTTATAGAGATCTATGAAATAATAAGGGGCACAGATCAGCTAGATCGTCAATATCATTTTCCAAAGGTAAGGGAGTCTAAAACTAGAGGGCATAGGTTTAAGGAGAGATACAAAAGTGTCCAGAGGGGTGATTTTTTCACACAAAGGGTGGTGAGTGTTTGGAACAAGCTGTCAGAGGTAGTAGTAGAGGCGGGTACAATTTTGTCTTTTAAAAAGCATTTAGATCGTTACGTGGGTACGATGGGTATAGAGGGATATGGGCCAAATGCTGGCAATTGGGATTAGCTTAGGAGTTTTAAAAATGAAAGGGCGGCATGGACAAGTTGGGCCGAAGGGCCTGTTTCCATGCTGTAAACCTCTTTAACTCTATGACTCTATGTCTTACGAGCTTATTTCAAAAAGAATGGTTGGAAGATTCTAGCAGCATCTGTCTGAGTTGTTGCAGAATATTGACACTAGCTGGATCACAGCTTGAGTCTGTATGTGGTGATTGTGGTTCTGCTGTTCGCACTTACACTGCTATGTTACAAAGCTCTAAGTTCCAATTCTGCTCCAAGGTTTGAGTAAAAAATATCAAGGCTGGAACTCCAGTGCAGCACCAAGGGAGTGCTGCACTGTCTGAGAAGCCATCTTCCAGATGAGACTTCAATCTGAGGTCCCATCTGCCTAATGAGGTGGATGTAAAAGATCCCGTGATGTTATTTTGAAGAGTTCTACCCTCCCACCCTCAGTGTCCTGGACAATGTTTATCCCTCAATCGACGTCTCAAAAACAGACTATTTGATTACGTTGCTGTACCAATTGGCTGCCATGTTCCTCACATCACCATCGTGGCTCCTTTCGCTGGCTGTGTATGATGGTGGTGAACAGTGTTATCGAGTCATAGGGAGTCACAGAGTCATACACACATAAACAGACCCTTCGGCCCACTATGTCTATACTGACCATCAAATACCAATCGATATGAATCTCATTTACTAACACTTGCTCCATAGCTTACTATGCGTTGGTGATTTAAGTACTAATCCAGATGTTTCTTAAATGTTTCGAGAGTACCTGCCTCCATTACTCTCTCAGGATGTGCGTTCCATTTTTCCACCACCCTCTGGGTGAATGTTTTCTTCCTCAGATCCCCTCTAAACCACTTACTCCTCATCTTAAACCGATACCCTCTGATCTTAGACACCTCTGCTGTGGGAAAAGATTCTTACAATCTACCTTATCTGTGCCTCTCATAATTTTGCATACCTCAATCAGATACCCCCTTCAGCCTGCTCTTTCATGGAAAACAAACCCAGACTATCCAGTCTCTCCTCGTTGCTGAAGCTTTCCATCCCAGGCAACATCCTGATGAATCTCCTCTGCAGCCTCTCCAGTGCAATCACATCCTTCCAGTAGTGTGGCGACCAGAACTGCACACAATATTCTATCTGTTTATAAAGTTGTACCAAGACCTCCCTGCTCCTATATTCTATACCCCGGCTAATGAAGGCAAGTATTCACATGCCTTCTTCACTACCCTCTCTACCTGTGCTTTCACCTTCAGGGATCTATGGACTTGTACCCAAGGTCCCTTTGTTCACCAACACTGTTCATTGTGTAAATGCTACCCTTATTAGATCTCCCTAAATGCATCACCTCACACTGACCAGGATTAAATTCCATCTGCCATTTCTCTGCCCAAGTTACCAGTTGATCAACATCAGTCTGTAGCCTCAGACTTTCCTCCTCACTGCCAACAACACCACCAGGTGGATTAGAACAATAAAAGCCTTTTTTTCATTGTTCGATGGGACCGTGGCGGATGGTGGTGAAAAGATTAAAGGAAGCATTGGGTTCTAACTTGCTTTTTTGTAACAAGAATGTTTGCGATTCTCTGAAATGTGATGAATCCAAACCGGTCAGATCTATCTGTCCAGGTCCAGCAGTCTAGTCATTTCCTTTCTCTGCACAGTTGCTGCCTGACCTGCTGAGTCTTTCCAACAATGTTTTGCTTCTTTTTATTTTTTTATTATTGTCACAAGTAGGCTTACGTTAACACTGCAATGAAGTTACTATGAAAATCTCCTAGTCGCCACACTCTGGCGCCTGTTCGGGTACACTGAGAGAATTTAGCATGGTCAACGCACCTGACCAGTCTTTAGGAGTTTGGGAGGAAACTGGAGCACCCGGAGGAAGCCCACGCAGACATAGGGAGAAATTGCAGACTCCGCACAGTGGCCCAAGCTGGGATTCGAAGCCGGATCCCTGGCGCTGTGAGGCAACAGTGCTAACCATCTCCGATCTTCAGCCTCTGCAGTAGTTTTCATCTTACAGTTTTGATCTCACTTTTTAAGGAGGAGTTACTTGCATGGAGGCAGATCAGAGGAGGGTCACTCAGCCGATTCCTGGGATGAACGGGGTTTATCTTACGAGGAAAGGTTGGACCTTTATCCACTGGCCTGTATCCACTGGAGTTTAGATGAATGAGAGACAATCTCACTGAAACATACAAGTTTCTGAGGGGGATTGACAGGATGGATGCTGAAAGGTTGTTTCCCTCGGGAAACATAAGGGGATTGGGGTTATTGGGAAAAGGCAGGAGAATGGGGATGAGAAAAATATCAGCCATGATTGAATGGCGGAGCAGACTCGATGGGCCGAGTGACCTAATTCTGCTCTTATGTCTTATGGTCTTATGGGAGGAATCTGGAACTGAGGGGCACAGTTTTGGAATAAAGGGTTTTCCATTTAAGATTATGATGAGGAGGAATTTCTTCTGTCAGAGGGTCGTTAATCTTTTGAATTCCCTTCTCCAGCAAGCAATGGAGGTTGGGTCATTGAATATATTTGTGACTGAGGTAGACAGAGTTTTGATGACAAGGGAATTGAGGGTTGTTGGGGGGCAGACGGGAAAGTGGAGTTGATGCCACAATCAGATCTTATTGAATGGCAAAGCCAACTGGCCAATCCTATTTCTTATGTTCTAACAATATTCCCAGCAGCCACAATGCATCTCTCTGTCGTGTTATTAAGTAATCATATTGGACCCTTACTAATGTCTACAGCCAATCAACAGCAGGATTCACATTGGTTACTCACAGAAAACATTCTGAATGAGCATGCTGCACTAAACTGCCTTCCCGCCAATGTGATGCTGAACGGGCACAGGATAATTGAGCAACAAGATCCTCTGCCAGAATTTTACCTCCTCACCCACCTGAGGCTCGTCAGATCCCACCCGAGGCCAGCAGAGAATGTTGTTCTGCAAGCCTTGCCCGCCCTGATTCGGGGGTGGGTGTGCCAGTAAAATTCTGGCACTCCTGTCTGTTTTCCATGTGAATATTCTTCTGGGCGACCCAATGTAACCCTCCCCCCCAAGAATCTGAAAACAAATAGCTTTGGGATAGCTCTGTGCCTGGTCCCCATGCATTGCCGTCACTGTTAGAGCAGCAGCTACTCTGGCAGTAACTATAATTTTAGAGCTTTGGTGGTTTCTACTGAGTTCATGTCGGTACCTCCACCCGGCACTCCCGGAAACGTCCCCCTCGGATTGAGACAACCTATTTACCTCCATATCAGGTTTTAGAGAGATTTCCTAAATCCTATCTAGATGGCGAAATCCGACTGTGTGCAAAACCATTTTCAGTGGGTGGTTTGCGAAAACCAATTCTCTCCTAAGGTGGAGTTTTAAAGAAGCAGAAGATGATGGTTGCGGTTGGAGCTGTTTGTTGTTCCGCTAGGGATGGTAACCAGTATATAAGCATCCCCGCTCTGGTCAACTGGTCACTGTGGGCAGGAATGTTAAATGCTGCAAGTGCGGTGATAGGAAATCTTTAAAAGTCGGCAGAAAGCCACAAAAAAAGCTATAAAGAAAGGTAAGATAGAGTCAGAGCATCATAGAGTCATAGAGGTTTACAGCACGGAAACAGGCCCTCCGGCCCAACTTGTCCATGCCACACTTTTTTTAAACTCCAAAGTTAATCCAAATTGCCAGCATTTGGCCCATATCCTTCTCTACCCATCGTACCCATGTAACTATCTAAATGCTTTTTCAAACACAAAATTGTACCCGCCTCTACTACTACCTCTGGCAGCTTGTTCCAGACACTCACCACCCTCTGTGTGAAAAAATTGCCCCTCTGGACACTTTTGTGTCTCTCCCCTCTCACCTTAAAGATGGATTATGAGAGTAAACTAGCTCAGAATATAAAAACAGAGAGCAAAACTTTCTCCAAATATATAAAACGAAAAAGAGTGGCAAAAGTAAATATTGGTCTTTAGAGGATGAGAAGGGGGATGTAATAACTGGAAATGAGAAAATGGCTGAGGCATTGAACAGGTATTTTGTGTCGGTCTTCACAGTGGAAGACACAAATAACATGCCACAAATTGATGACAGGAAGGCTACGGCAGGTGAGAACCTAGAAACTATCATTATCACGAAAGAGGTAGTGTTGGGCAAGTTAATGGGGCTAAAGGTAGACAAGTCACCTGGTCCTGATGGAATGCATCCCAGGGTACTAAAAGAGATGGTGGGAGAAATAGCAAATGCACTAGTGGTAATTTACCAAAATTCACTGGACTCTGGGGTGGTTCCCGCAGATTGAAAACAGCAAATGTGACGCCACTGTTTAAAAAAGGAGGTAGACAAAAGGCAGGTAACTATAGGCCGGTTAGCTTAACTTCTGTAGCAGGGAAAATGCTTGAATCTATCATCAAGAAAGAAATAGCGAGACATCTGGATATAAATTGTCCCATTGGTAAGACGCAGCATGGGTTCATGAAGGGCAGGTCATGTTTGACTAATTTGGTGGAATTCTTTGAGAACATTACATGTGCAGTGGACAATGGGGAACCTGTGGATGTGGTGTATCTGGATTTCCAGAAGGCATTTGACAAGGTGCCGCACCAAAGACTGCTACATAAGATAAAGGTGCACAGTGTTATGGGTAATGCATTAGCATGGATAGAGGATTGGTTAACGAACAGAAAGCAAAGAGTGGGGGTAAATGGGTGTTTTTCTGCTTGGTGATCAGTGACTAGTGGTGTGCCTGCAATTGTTTACGGTTTACATAGATGATTTGGAGTTGGGGACCAAGTGCAGTGTGTCAAAATTCGCAGATGACACTAAGATGGGTGGAAGAGCAAAGTGTGCAGAGGACGCTGAAAGTCTGCAAAGGGATATAGATAATCTAAGTGAGTGATGAGGGTCTGGCTGATGGAGTACAATGTTGGTAAATGTGAGGTCATCCATTTTGGTAGGAATAACAGCAAAATGGACTATTATTTAAATGGTAAAAAATTGCAGCATGCTGCTGTGCAGAGGGACCTGGATGTCCTTGTGCTGGAATCTTAAGGAGTTGGTTTGCAGGTGCAGCAGGTAATTAAGAAGGCAAATGGAATTTTGTCTTCTAGAGGAATGGAGTTTAAAAACAGTGAGATTATGTTGCAGCTGTATAAGGTGCTGGTGAGGCCACACCTGGAGTACTGTGTACAGTTTTGGTCTCCTTACTTGAGAAAGGATATACTGGCACTGGAGGGGGTGCAGAGGAGATTCACTAGGTTGATTCCGGAGTTGAGAGGGTTGGCTTATGAGGAGAGACTGAGTAGACTAGGGCTATACTCATTGGAATTCAGAATAATGAGGGGAGATCTTATAGAAACATATAAGATTATGAAGGGAATAGATAAGATAGAAGCAGGGAAGTTGTTTCCACTGGCGGGTGAAACTAGAACTAGGGGACATAGCCTCAAAATAAGGGGAAGCAGATTTAGGACTGAGTTGAGGAGGAACTTCTTCACACACAGGGTTGTGAATCTGTGGAATTCCCTGCCCAGTGAAGCAGTTGAGGCTACCTCATTGAATGGTTTTAAAGCAAGGATAGATAAATTTTTGAACAGTAAAGGAATTAAGTGAGCGGGCAGGTAAGTGGAGCTGAGTCCACAAAAAGATCAGCCATGATCTTATTGAATGGCGGAGCAGGCTCGATGGACCAGATGGCCTACTCCTGCTCCTAGTTCTTATGTTATGTTCTTATTGCCACTTTCAGTAACCTGTGTACCTGTACACCCAGATCCCTTTGCCTATCAATAGTCTTAAGGGTTCTGCCATTTACTGTATCAATGGAAGAACCCATAATGTATAAAAAGGTATGATCCAGTTAATCTCTAATTTATATACAAATACAGCCACATCGATAGAAATAGGTAAAGATAAAACATCAACTGTTCCTATCAGCAAGGGAGTTAAACAGGGAGACTCTGTCTCCTCTGTTGTTTAATACTGTCATAGACACACGTTTTTGTACGCTCGACAGCAAGGGGACATGATGTACTATCCAACCCATGAATGAGGTAATTGCAGTTGATGCCTTGGCCTTTGCAGATGACATAGCTTCGCGAGAGTCAGTGCTACTCATGAAGGAATGCAGAAAAATTTAGAAGTCTTGGAAAATTTTGCACATCAACAGGCCTTAAAATTAAAATGTGTAAAACAGCAGGATTCTATGTGCAGTCTAAAAATAAAACTTTTCTACACAATAATGTAGAGCCCTGGAGAATTAAAGAAACTCCAGTAAATTTTATTGAACCAGGGCAAGTAGAAAAGTATCTAGGTGCTAAATTTGACCCTTGGGTTGGAGCGAAGGACAAGGACTGGGAGATGGAATTGTCCTCATGGATTGACAACCTAAAAGCCAGCCCACTGAAGCCGACCCAAAAATATAATATGTTAAACATTCACTTCATTCGGCGATTCTATTATCACTCAGTGTTAAAGGAGGTTTTGCAAAACAAATTAATTGCCCCAGGCAGAGTGATTAGAAAAGCGGCAAAGGAGATTGTCCATTTGCCTTCCCACATTGCAGATGGAATTCTTTACATTAAATCAAGAGATGGAGGGTTGGCCCTGCCCAAATTGGAAGCAGAAATTCCAATTGCCATTTTTAAAAACTATCGTAAATTTGGAACTAAAGAAGATCCAGTTGTCTGGGCCTCCTTCCAGTACAATTAAGTAGATTTAGGTTTTAAATGTAGCCAATTGAGAAGCCTTAGGGTTGTCAAGGAGGTGGAGGCCTCAGATCCCCATAGCGCCCTTATTAGGGTGGAAGGAATCGAAGATCCTCCCTTAAATCGGTGAAAATTAGAAGCCAATAATTGGATGAATCTAAATGATCAAGAGGTCAGCATCGCCTACCTCCTTGTCGACCCTGTGTCTAATCATTGACTGCGTATCAATTGTTTTAAGGAGTCAGATTTTATCAATAACCTTTTACTTTGCAGCAACGTCTATCCAACGAGAAAATTCCTGTCAATTGGAAGATCCACCGGCAATACTCTGTGCAATTTTGGGTACCCCAAAATGGGGAATAACTTCTGTCAACAATAACTTTACCACCGTATGTGCAGTACAATTCGTGGTGGGGAAGGCTTCAATCCATTTACTAAACACATCGATTATTACGAAACAATATTTATAGCAATTTACTTTTGGTAATTCAATAAAATCAAGCTGTATACAGGCAACAGGACCGTCTGGCAAGGGAGTGGTTCCGGGAGGGCATTTAGTGCCTTTACCCTTATTATTTCTCATGCAAATGAGGCATCGATCCAGCCGTGTTTGCGCTGCTGTATTCAAATCTGGGTGCCACCAAGTCTTTAGAAGTAGCTGTACCATTCCCTCCTTGCCAAGATGGGTACAAGAATGCAAATAGTCAATAAGTACCGGCAATAAAGAATCTGGAATACAAACTTGACCAACTGGGATAAGCCAGAGGTCCCGTGCCAAGGAGTGCGAACACCCCAGTGACTTCCATAGCGTGCGCTCAGAATCAGAGGCGTCCCTCTGTAAACATTGAACCTCAGTTATCTCTGGCATGCCCTTCGTCCCTAATGCAGGTACTCGATTTAGAGCCTGATTACCCCCAGTGGGAACAATCACAGAGGCCGATACAGCTGCCGCCTTGGCCGCTGAATCAGGACGGGCATTCCCTCATTGCACAGAAGTGTCCCCTTCATGTGTGCAGCACATTTAATAATAGCCAATTGACGAAGAAGCTGAACAGCGTCGAGGAGAACTCCTCCTCTTCCTCCGTATCGCCTGAATAGGGAAACAGCGGCATGCCAGAGCAACTGGGAGGATCCTTCTGTTGTTTAATCTGATGGGCTAGCCCAGCTTGATTATCACCCAGTGCTTTCTTATCCCTACCCTGTCGTTTCGTCCCATGATGCTTCCTATTCCAAAGTTCACATTCCACTTTTAATGTTTCCCAATCTTTTGATTTCCCGGCCATACATTCATCAATCCCTCTTTTACAGACGTTATCCCTCCAACTCATTAATAACGATTGTTCGTGGCGCCTAGTCGACTCTTTTTTCTATTTTGAAATTAAAGTTTTCCACTTGGAACCTGCATTTTTTGTCCAAATAGCTTTTTCTGCTGCAGTGCAATTATCCAAGTTTCATGTGCCGCCTAGCGGCCAAATATCGGTACCCAATTTACTGTTCAATGCGGCACTTCATCGACGTAAATTACGTTCCTGAGCGGGGGACTCAGAACACATAAAAAGCAAAGGAGAATTTCCACCTGTTTTGTCTAAACTCTGTCCCATAACGTCAGTATACTGTGCCCCTGGCAAAAACGTTAATAAAAAAAATTCCTGGTACCAAACTCAAATCACAGTGTCCCTGACCCAAACTAATGAAATCACAGGGTTATTGACCCAAACTTAGCTTGTATAACCCTGATCTGGATGTAAAACAGGATCACGGGGTCCCTGACCTTAGGCTAGCCACAATCGGGTCCCTGACCCTAAATACTCTATCGGGTCCCTGACCCTAAATACTCTATTCACAGTCCAATTTAGATTCGAATACCGTCACCTGTTAGTGTCCTCCATCAGGAACGAGGGGTCGTAGCACCGATCCGAGAGAGAGAGAGAGACCAAGGTGAATCGTACCTTGTGCTGGCGTCCTTCTCTTCCCTCCGGGTTGTGGCTCGATCACTTCTTCAGCCCCCGGAATTCACTCGGGGTATTGGTTTCTGCTTCGCAATGCCAAACGTTGAAGTGGAAACTTTCCTGCTTCTTGACTGTGATAAAAAAACACAACAAAGTTCGTTCCGACAAAACAACTAGTATTTATTTACGAAAGACTGCATGCAGTATTGGCTGAAAACTTGAGTTCAGAGAGCAGTTGGTACAACTTGCTAATTCCTCCTCAAGTCCACAATTATACAGAGAAACAGTTCAGTATTTATACATAATCATTATCAGTTTTCGTGACCAGAGCATATTCAGGAATTCGATTAGCAATAGAATCGTGAGCAATATCATTAATCAGGTTTTAACTTGCTGACCTCCCAGAACTCTCATTGTTCATAACCTTATCTTGTCCTTTGATGTCACAGAAAAAGGACGGTGACTCCTTCATCTCTGGCCTTATCTGGTCTTGGTCGTACTGGCCTAGTTAATCTTATCAGGGCTTCTTGAGGTCAGGAAGCCTGACCTCCTCTGGTCTTATTCATGTCTTTAAGTTATGTGGAGTCAGCTGTATCAGATCTTACAGAGGTCTGGCTTTTTGAAATAGCTTGGTCAGCCGTTCTTACATTATACCAGAGAGTTGACCAATTTTCCCAGCATGCTACTGCTTAGTTCATACAATTCCACAACAACATTATTCTCAGATGATGAAGGTTTCAACCTTATTTAGAGGCGGTTCAAGTGATGCCCACTCTATCCTCCTTGGTGCTTTCTGTGGCAACAATGGCCCTTAATTTTAACTGAAATTGATTGTTTTACTATTTTAAGCCATCTAAGGCCCTAGTTTGCCAGGTAGTGGTCAGAATGTTTGTGGAATACATGGAATGGGCACCACGCTAGTGATGCATATCTAAAGAGATAACTGATTCCTCCTCCAGCCTAATATTTGCTTTCTAATGTACAAGGAAGTAATGATCGCGACTTTTGAAAAGCTTTGTGAAGAACTCGGGAACCAAAGGCAGCTCGATTCCCGTGATCCATCAACCTAATAACTTGCTCAAATATAATCTATCACCGCTAGTCTCACATTGACGATTAACATAGAAGATAGGAGCAGGAGGAGACCATTTGGCCCTTCGAGCTGCTCCACCAATCATTACGATCTTGGCTGATCATCAACCTCAATAACCTAATCCTGCTTTTTCCCCATAACCTTTGAGCCCATTCGCCCCAAGTGCTATATCCAGCCGCCCCTTGAATACATTCAATGTTTTGGCATCAACTACTTCCTGTGGTAATGAATTCCACAGGCTCACCACTCGTTGGGTGAAGAAATGTCTCCTCACCTCTGTCCTAAATGGTCTACCCTGAATCCTCAGATTGTCACCCCTGGTTCTGGACTCCCCACCATCGGGAACATCCTCCCTGCATCTACCCTGTCTAGTCCTGTTAGAATTTTATAAGTCTCTATGAGATTCCCCCTCATCCATCTGAACTCCAGCGAAAACAATCCTAACCTCGTCAATCTCTCCTCATAGGAGAGTCCTGCCATCCCTGGAATCAGCCTGGTAAACCTTTGCTGCACTCCCTCGAGAGCAAGAACATCCTTCCTCAGAAAAGGAGAACAAAACTGCACACAATACTCGAGGAGTGGCCTCACCAAGGCCCTGTATAATTGCAACAACACATCCCTGCTCCTGTACTCGAAACCTCTCGCAATGAAGGCCAACATGCCATTTGCCCTCTTTACCGCCTGCTGCACCTGCATACTTACCTTCAGCGATTGGTGCACAAGGACACCCAGGTCCCGCTGCACACTCCCCTCTCCCAATTTACAGCCATTCAGGTAGTAATCTGCCTTCTTGTTTTTGCTGCCAAAGTGAATAACCTCACATTGATCCAAATTATACTGCATCTGCCATTGATTTGCCCACTCACCCAACCTGTCCAGATCATTCTGCAGGATCTCTGCATCCTCGTCACAGTTCACCCTCCCACCCAACTTGGTATCATCTGCAAACTTTGAGATGTTGCATTTTGTTCCCTCATCCAAATCATTAATATATATTGTGAATAGCTGGGGTCCCAGCACTGATCCCTGTGGCACCCCACTAGTTACTGCCTGCCAATTTGAAAAGCACCCATTAATTCCTACTCTTTGTTTCCTCTCTGCCAACCAGTTTTCTATCCATCTCAATACACTTCCCCCAATCCCACGCGCTTTAATCTTGCACGATAATCTCTTATGCAGGACTTTGTCAAACGCTTTCTGAAAGTCCAAATACACCACATCGACTGGCTCCCCCTTGTCAACTCTACTAGTTACATCTTCAAAGAGTTCCAACAGATTTGTCAAGCATGATTTCCCCTTCATAAATCCATGCTGACTCTGTCTGATCCTGCCACTGCTTTCTAAATGCTCTGCTATAAAGTCTTTGTGGTGAACCATCGTTGGTTCACCACTGGGGGTTGTTACTATGTTACTGTTGGGCTAGGGTGTTGTTACTGTGGGGGTTGTACTATGTTGTTGGGTTAGGGTGTTTACCTGTTATAAGAGTTATCATGGCACATTCCAGTGGGGGTCCCGCCTCCGGTGGCGAGGTATAAGACCCCCTGCTCCGGCAGGACCCCTTCAGTCTGAACTGGTGTATTCGTGTTAGTAGTTCCATTGTTACTCTATTAAAGCCTTCAATACCGAAGCCTTGATTCCATGTGCTTATTGACGCGCATCAGTCTTTGATGATGGATTTGAGAATTTTCCCACTTCCGATGTTAAGCTGACTGGTCTATAATTCCAAGTTTTCTCTCTCCCTCCCTTTTTGAATATTGGAGTGACATTCGCTACCCTCCAATCTGCAGGGACTGTTCCAGAGTCTATAGAATCCTGGAAGATGACCACCAATGCATCCACTATTTCAGGAGCCACTTCCTTAAGTACTCTGGGATGTAGATTATCAGGCCCTGGGGATTTATCCACCTTCAATCCCTTCATTTTCCCAGCACCATTTCTCTACTAATATTGATGTCCCTCAGTTCTTCCCTCTCACTAAATCTTGCAATCTCCAACATTTCTGAGGGAACCATGGTTCACGAAAGAGGTGGAATGTCTTGTGAAAAGGAAGAGGGAAGCTCATGTAGGGATGAGGAAACAAGGTTCAGATAGCTCGATTGAGGGTTACAAGTTAGCAAGGAATGAGCTGAAAAAGGGGCTTAGGAGAGCTAGGAGGGGACATGAGAAGTCCTTGGCGGGTCGGATCAAGGAAAACCCCAAGGCTTTTTACTCTTATGTGAGGAATAAAAGAATGACCAGGGTGAGGTTAGGGCCGGTCAAGGACAGTAGTGGGAACTTGTGTATGGAGTCAGTAGAGATAGACGAGGTGATGAATGAATACTTTTCTTCAGTGTTCACCAAAGAGAAGGGCCATGTTTTTGAGGAAGAGAAGGTGTTACAGGCTAATAGGCTGGAGGAAATAGATGTTTGGAGGGAGGATGTCCTGGCAGTTTTGAATAAACTGAAGGTCGATAAGTCCCCTGGGCCTGATGAAATATATCCTAGGATTCTTTGGGAGGCAAGGGATGAGATTGCAGAGCCTTTGGCTTTGATCTTTGGGTCCTCGCTGTCCACGGGGATAGTGCCAGAGGACTGGAGAATGGCGAATGTTGTTCCTCTGTTTAAGAAAGGGAATAGAAATGACCCTGGTAATTATAGACTGGTAAGTCTTACTTCGGTGGTTGGTAAATTGATGGAAAAGGTCCTTACGGATGGGATTTACGACCATTTAGAAAGATGCGGATTAGTCCGGGATAGTCAGCACGGATTCGTAAAGGGCAAGTCCTGCCTCACAAATTTGATAGAATTTTTTGAGGAGGTAACTAAGTGTGTTGATGAAGGTAGGACAGTTGATGTCATATACATGGATTTTAGTAACGCGTTTGATAAGGTCCCCCATAGTCGGCTTATGATGAAAGTGAGGAGGTGTGGGATAGAGGGAAAGTTGGCCGATTGGATAGGTAACTGGCTGTCTGATCGAAGACAGAGGGTGGTGGTGGATGGAAAATTTTTGGATTGGAGGCAGGTTGCTAGCGGAGTGCCACAGGGATCAGTGCTGGGTCCTCTGCTCTTTGTGATTTTTATTAATGACTTAGAGGAGGGGGCTGAAGGGTGGATCAGTAAATTTGCTGATGACACCAAGATTGGTGGAGTAGTGGATGAGGTGGAGGGCTGTTGTAGGCTGCAAAGAGACATAGATAGGATGCAAAGCTGGGCTGAGAAATGGCAAATGGAGTTTAACCCTGATAAATGTGAGGTGATTCATTTTGGTAGGACTAATTTAAATGTGGATTACAGGGTCAAAGGTAGGGTTCTGAAGACTGTGGAGGAACAGAGAGATCTTGGGGTCCATATCCACAGATCTCTAAAGGTTGCCAGTCAAGTGGATAGAGCTGTGAAGAAGGCCTATAGTGTGTTAGCTTTTATTAACAGGGGGTTGGAGTTTAAGAGCCGTGGGGTTATGCTGCAACTGTACAGGACCTTGGTGAGACCAGATTTGAAATATTGCGTGCAGTTCTGGTCACCTCACTATAAGAAGGACGTGAAAGCACTGGAAGGAGTGCAGAGGAGATTTACCAGGATGCTGCCTGGTTTGGAGGGTAGGTCTTATGAGGAAAGGTTGAGGGAGCTAGGGCTGTTCTCTCTGGAGCGGAGGAGGCTGAGGGGAGACTTAATAGAGGTTTATAAAATGATGAAGGGGATAGATAGAGTGAACGTTCAAAGATTATTTCCTCGGGTGGATGGAGCTATTACAAGGGGCATAACTATAGGGTTCGTGGTGGGAGATATAGGAAGGATATCAGAGGTAGGTTCTTTACGCAGAGAGTGGTTGGGATGTGGAATGGACTGCCTGCAGTGATAGTGGAGTCAGACACTTTAGGAACATTTAAGCGGTTATTGGATAGGCACATGGAGCACACCAGGATGATAGGGAGTGGGATAGCTTGATCTTGGTTTCAGATAAAGCTCGGCACAACATCGTGGGTCGAAGGGCCTGTTCTGTGCTGTACTGTTCTATGTTCTATGTTCTATATTTCTGGCATCTGATTTGTGTCCTCTTTTGTGAAGACAGAACCAAAGTATGTATTCAGTTGCTCGGCCATTTCTTTGTCCCCGATTATACATTCCCCCGTTTCTGTCTGCAGGGGACCTACATTTGTCTTCACCAACCTCTTTCTCTTCACGTATCTGTGGAAACTCTTGGTGTCAGTCTTTATGTTCCCTGCAAGCTTACTTTCGTACTGTATTTTCCCCTTCTGAATCAGTCCCTCAGTCCTTTTTTGCTGAATTCTAAACTGCTCCCAATCCTCAGACCTATTATTTTTCTTGGCCAATCTGTATGCTTCTTCCTTAGATCGGATACTCTCTCTAATTTTCTTTGTAAGCCATGGATTGGCCCTCTGACCCATTTTGCTTTTGTGCCAGACAGGAACAAACAGTTGCTGTAGTTCCCCCATCCATTCCTTGAATGTTTGCCATTGTCTATCCACTGTCATCCCTTTCAGTAACTCTCCCCAATCTGTCAAGGCCAACTCACGCCTCGTATCCTCATAGTTTCCTTTATTAAGATTCAGCACCCGAGTCTCCGAATCAACTACTTCACCCTCCATCTTGACAAAAAATTCTATCATGTTATGGTCACTCATTCCCAAGGGGTCTCGTACAGCTGGATTGGCAATGATTCCTGTTTCATTACACAGCACCCAGGCTACGATGGCCCACTCTCGAGTTGGAAAACCATCCCGTATACATTCCAGGAATTCCTCCTCTACGGCATTGTGGCTAATTTGATTTGCCCAATCTATGTGCAGATTAAAATCATCCATGATCACCGATATTCCCTTAGCACATTCATCTCTAATTTTGTGTTTAATGCCATTCCCAACATCACCACTTCAGTTTGGGGGTCTATATGACACCCACTAATGTCTTTTGCCCCTTGGTATTTCTCAACTCTACCCATATAGACTCCACATTGTCAGACCTAATATCCTTTCTCACTATTGTATAAATTTCCTCTTTAACCAGCAGTGCCACTCCACCAGCTTTTCCTTTATGCCTGTCCTCCCTAAATACTGAATATCCAGGGACATTCAGTTCCCATCCCTGGTCACCCTGCAGCCATGTCTCCATAATCCCAATTATATCGTATCTGTTTATATCTATCTGCGCGATTAGTTCATCCACTTTATTGCAAATGCTCCACACATTAAGACACAGAGCCTTTAAGCTTGTCTTTTTAACATTGTTTGTCTCGCTCCCAATATTTTTCTCTGTAGCGCTGTTTGAACTTTGTCCTTGGTTTCTCTGCCAAGCACTTTTCTCATTCCCTTTTCTATCTTTTGTTTTTGTCCTTGCTCCCTCCTTCTCGGACTCCTTACATAGGTTCCCAGCCCCCGGCATATTAGTTTAAACCCTCCCCAACCGCTCTAGCAAACAGTCCCCCTCGGACATCAGTCCCAGTCCTGCCCAGGTGTAACCCGTCCAATTTGTACAGGTCCCACCTCCCCCAGAACCACTCCCAATGTCCCAGGAATCTGAAACCCTGCCCCTGACACCATCTCTTCAGCCACATATTTATCCAATATATGGCTAATTATAATGCGGTTCGGCAAGAATTAGGGGGCATAAGATGGGAACAGAAACTGTCATGGAAAGGCACTAATGAAAAGTGGAGCTTGTTTAAGGAACAAATACTGCGTGTCCTTGATAAGTATGTTCCTGTCAGGCAGGGAGGAAATGGCCGAGTGAGGAAACCATGGTTCACAAAAGAGGTTGAATGTCTTGTCAAGAAGAAAAAGAAAGCGTATGTAAGGATGAGAAAACAAGGTTCAGTTGGGTCGCTTGAGGGTTACAAGGTAGCAAGGAATGAGCTGAAATAATTATTACAGGAAGGATGTGGAAGCCATAGAAAGGGTGCAGAGGAGATTTACAAGGATGTTGCCTGGGTTGGGGAGCATGCCTTATGAGGATAGGTTGAGTGAACTCGGCCTTTTCTCCTTGGAGAGACGAAAGATGAGGGGTGACCTGATAGAGGTGTATAAGATGTTGAGAGGTATTGATCGAGTGGATAGTCAGAGGCTTTTTCCCAGGGCTGAAATGGTTGCCACAAGAGGACACAGGTTTATGGTGCTGGGGAGTAGGTACAGAGGAGATGTCAGGGGTAAGTGTTTCACTCAGAGGGTGGTGGGTGCGTGGAATCGGCTGCCAGCAACGGTGGTGGAGGTGGATTCGATAGGGTCTTTTAAGAGACTTTTAGATAAGTACATGGAACTTAGTAAGATAGAGGGTTATAGGTAAGCCTAGTAATCGCTAAGGTAGGGACATGTTCGGCACAACTTTGTGGTCTGAGGGGCCTGTATTGTGCTGTAGTTTTTCTATGTTTTTAAAAGGGCTTAGGAGAGCTAGGAGGGGGCATGAGAAGTCCTTGGCAGGTTGGATCAAGGAAAACCCCAAGGCTTTTTACTCTAATGTGAGAAATAAAAGAATGACCAGGGTGAGGTTAGGGCCAGTCAAGGACAGTAGTGGGAACTTGTGCATGGAGTCAGAAGAGATTGGAGAGGCGATGAATTAATACTTTTCTTCAGTGTTCACCAAGGAGAGGGACCATATTTTTGAGGATGAGAGTGTGATACAGGCTGATAGACTGGAAAAAGTCGATGTTCTGAGGGAAGATGTATTAGCAATTTTGAAAAACCTGAGGGTCGATAAGTCCCCTGGGCCAGATGGTATATATCCTAGGATGCTTTGGGAGGAAAGGGATGAGATTGCAGAGCCTTTGGCTTTGATCTTTGGGTCCTCACTGTCCACCGGGATAGTCATGATGTCGAGATGCCGCCGTTGGACTGGGGTAAGCACAGTAAGAAGTCTCACAACACCAGGTTAAAGTCCAACAGGTTTATTTGGTAGCAAATACCATAAGCTTTCGGAGCAGAGCTCCTTCGTCAGATGACGAAGGAGCTGTGCTCCGAAAGCTTATGGTATTTGCTATCAAATAAACCTGTTGGACTTTAACCTGGTGTTGTGAGGCTTCTCACCGGGATAGTGCCAGAGGACTGGAGAGTGGCGAATGTTGTTCCTCTGTTCAAGAAAGGAAATTGGAATGACACTGGTAATTAAAGGCTGGTTAGTCTTACTTCGGTGGATGGTAAGTTAATGGAAAAGGTCCTGAGGAATAGGATTTATGACCATTTAGAAAGATGCAGCTTAATCCGGGATAGTCAACACGGATTCGTGAAGGGTAAGTCTTGCCTCACAAATTTGATTGAATTCTTTGAGAAGGTAACTAAGTGTGTTGATGAAGGTAGAGCAGTTGATGTCGTATACATGGATTTTAGTAAGGCGTTTGATAAGGTTCCCCATGGTCAGCTCATGAAGAAAGTAAGGAGGTATGGGATAGAGGGAAATTTGGCTGATTGGATAAGTAACTGGCTATCTTATAGAAGATGGTGGTGGTGGATGGAAAGTTGTCAGACTGGAGACCAGTTACCAGTGGTGTACCACAGGGATCAGTGCTGGGTCCTCTGCTATTTGTGATTTTTATCAATGACTTGGAGGAGGGGGCTGAAGGGTGGATCAGTAAATTTGCTGATGACACCAAGATTGGTGGAGTAGTGGATGAGGTGGAGGGCTGTTGTAGGCTGCAAAGAGACATTGATAGGATGCAGAGCTGGGCCGAAAAATGGCAGATGGAGTTTAACCTGGATAAGTGTGAGGTGATTCATTTTGGTAGGACAAATTTGAATGCGGATTACAGGGTCAACGGCAGGGTTCTGAGGAATGTGGATAGGACAGAGAGATCTTGGGGATCATATCCACAGATCTCTGAAGGTTGCCACTCAAGTGGATAGAGTCATGAAGAAGGCCTATAAGTGTGTTAGCATTTATTAACCGGGGGTTTGGAGTTTAAGAGCTGTGGGGTTATGCTGCAACTGTACAGGACCTTGGTGAGACCACATTTGAAATATTGTGTGCAGTTCTGGTCACCTCACTATAAGAAGGATGTGGAAGCATTGGAGAGAGTGCAGAGGAGATTTACCAGGATGCTGCCTGGTTTGGAGGGTAGGTCTTATGAAGAAAGGTTGAGGGAGTTGGGGCTTTTCTCTTTAGAGCGGAGGAGGATGAGCAGTGACTTAATAGAGGTTTATAAGATGATGAGGGGGATAGATAGAGTGAACGTTCAGAGACTATTTCCTCGGGTGGATGTAATCAGGGGGCATAACTATAAGGTTCATGGTGGGAGATATAGGAGGGATGTCCGAGGTAGGTTCTTTACGCAGAGGGTGGTTGGGGTGTGGAATGGACTGCCTGCAGTGATAGTGGAGTCGGACACTTTAGGAACTTTCAAGCGGTTATTGGATAGGCACATGGAGCACACCAGAATGATAGGGAGTGGGATAGCTTGATCTTGGTTTCGGACAAAGCTCGGCACAACATCGTGGGCCGAAGGGCCTGTACTGTGTTGTACTGTTCTATGTTCTATGTATGTATCCTGCCATTTCTACGCTGACTAGTATGTAGCACCGTTAGTATTCCTGAGATCACTACCTTTGAGGTCCGATTTCTTAACTTTCTTCGCAGCTCCCTGTATTCTGCTTTTAGGACCTTATCCCTTTTTTCACCCATGTTGTTTATACGAATGTGTACCACGACCACTGGCTGTTTGTCCTCCCCCTTCAGAATGTCCTGCAGCCGCTCCGAGACATCCTTGACCCTCGCACCAGGGAGGCAACATACCATCCTGGAGTCTCATTTGCGGCCAGAAATGCCTGTCTATTCCCCTTACAATTGAATCCCCTATAACTATTGCACTGACACAGTTTTTACCCCTCCTCTCTGCAGCAGAACCAACCGTGGTGCAACCAGTTTGGCTGCTGCTGCTTTCCCCAGAGAGGTCATTCCCCTCAACAGTATCCAAAGTGGTATATCTGTTTTGCAGGAGATTGGCCACAGGAGATTCCTGCACTACCTGCCTATCTCTCTTGCTCTGTCTGGTGGTCACCCATTCCCTTCCTGCCTGTGGAGTCTGAGCCTGCGGTGTGACCACCTCTCTATCCGTGCTGTCCACGATACTCTCTGACTCGCGGATGCTCCACAGTGTCTCCAGCCGCTGCTCCAGCTCTGAAACTCAAGCTTCCAGGAGCTGTAGCTGGAGACACTTCCTGCACACATGCTGACCCAGGGGGACTGGAACTGTCCCCAGCCTCCCACATGGAGCAAGAGGAGCAAACCACAGTTTGGAGCTCTCCTGTCATGTTTTACCCCTTTAAATTCAACTTTTGAAAGATGTTTTGTTTCAGATTCTATCCAATTCCCGAGGGCCCTTCTTTCCTGCTCCTCGTCACTGCCGAATGTAATCATTTCAAACTATAAACCACCAAAATTACACAGAAACACTATGGTAGTGTACAACAACAACAACAACAACTACTACTACTATGCCAAGAGCAAAAAGAAAAGAAAAAACAGATTTAAACTTTGTCCAATAACGTTCTGAACCTGACGAGTTTATGCAAATTACATTTCAGCTGTCTGCTAAATTACAGAGGTTGGGTCTAGATTTAGTGACTTGTGACAAGCAGGCCATTAACTCTCATTTAAATTTCATCCGAGTTCCACTTTATGCACTGCTAAATTATAGACTTGTTCACATCTCAGAATACACGCGTGCAAATGGTTTTGAGGAATAATGATCATGCGTGTAACTTGTACCCTTTTCCAATTTAGCAGTTTCAGCACTGTAAGTGTATTATTGTTTTGTGACTCAAGCAGCTGCTTCAATGCAGTTCCAATCGGAAGCTGATATTCTGGGTCAGGGGTTGTCTGTATGAATAACATCAAATAAAATCCCGATATATGTGGAAAATCACATATAACAAGATATAGTTTGCTGAAACCTCTCTGTGTAATATGACAAAATAGTTCCACAATAGGAGATTTACTGTTAAATGTTGAGTTGAGTGGCACGCAAATCTATCGTTACCATATGAATCACTTAGATTGTTAACCGGAATAGAATTCGACCAATTACGGGCAGCATGGTTGGTGCAAGCTTGGAGGGCCGAAGGGCCCATTCCTATGCTGTAATTTTCTTTGTTCTACTGTACAAAAAAGGTTTAAAAATGTTACATTATTAATCTGGTTAAACTTAACAATTTATGTGTTTTGTCATACATTCGTTAATGTTTTCCCTTGAAGTTATCAGTTTTTTCTAGAAGACAACAGCTGGGATTCTCTGGTCTCGTTCCCCCTACCCCTAGCGTGAACAGAGAATTTGGCGCTCAGCCACAACTCCATTCACTGCAGTGGCACCGGCCCCCAGCACGGGCAAGGTCGAAGGTTTCAGGCCAAGGTCTTGATCTTCACATTTATTTGCTCAGAGCACATCTTATTTATTGAAAGTAGTTCCTGAGCGTGTGCAGGAGAATGCACAGTGCTCAGCAATAAGATGAAACGATGAAATATTTTTGTCAATCTTTAAATTCCACACAGTTGTTTTTCAAAACTGTGTAAAGGAAAGCTAAAAGACTAATTTTTAATAGCTTTATGTCGGGCAGTTTTATATTGTGTGTGTGTTTTTTAAGGAAAGAGGCTTGAGTATGTGTACACGTACAAGTGAAAGAAGGCGCACGAGAGGAAACATTGCTTGTTTACAAACAAACATACCAATTAGGAGCAGGAGTGAGCTTTCATTTTTTGCAACAACCTTTGATGTGACATCTTATCAAATGTCTTCCAGAAATCTCAGTACAGTACATCCATTGGTTCCCCTTTATCCTCAGCACACATTATTTATTCAAAGAACTCCAATAAATTGGTTAAATACGATTCCTCTTTCACAAAACTATGTTGCCTGTGCCTGATTCCTTGACTTTTTCCAAATGCCCTGCTTTAACATTATTAATAGAACATAGAACATAGAAAGCCACAGCACAAACAGGCCCTTCGGCCCACAAGTTGCGCCGATCACATCCCCACCTCTAGGCCTATCTATAGCCCTCAATCCCATTAAATCCCATGTACTCATCCAGAAGTCTCTTAAAAGACCCCAACGAGTTTGCCTCCACCACCACCGACGTCAGCCGATTCCACTCACCCACCACCCTCTGAGTGAAAAACCTACCCCTGGCATCTCCTCTGTACCTACCCCCCAGCACCTTAAACCTGTGTCCTCTCGTAGCAACCATTTCAGCCCTTGGAAATAGCCTCTGAGAGTCTACCCTATCCAGACCTCTCAACATCTTGTAAACCTCTATCAGGTCACCTCTCATCCTTCGTCTCTCCAGGGAGAAGAGACCAAGCTCCCTCAACCTATCCTCATAAGGCATGCCCCCCAATCCAGGCAACATCCTTGTAAATCTCCTCTGCACCCTTTCAATGGCTTCAACATCTTTCCTGTAATGAGGTGACCAGAACTGCGTGCAGTACTCCAAGTGGGGTCTAACCAGGGTCCTATAAAGCTGCAGCATTATCTACCGATTCCTAAACTCAATCCCTCGATTAATGAAGGCCAGTACGCCGTACGCCTTCTTGACCGCATCCTCCACCTGCGAGGCCGATTTAAGAGTCCTATGGACCCGGACCCCAAGGTCCTTCTGATCCTCTACACTGCTAAGAATGGTACCCTTCATATTATACTGCTGCTTCATCCCATTGGATCTGCCAAAATAGATCACCACACACTTATCCGGGTTGAAGTCCATCTGCCACTTCTCCGCCCAGTCTTGCATTCTATCTATGTCTCGCTGCAACTTCTGACATCCCTCCAAACTATCCACAACACCACCTACCTTGGTGTCGTCAGCAAACTTACCAACCCATCCCTCCACTTCCTCATCCAGGTCATTTATGAAAATGACAAACAGCAAGGGTCCCAGAACAGATCCCTGGGGCACTCCACTGGTCACTGACCTCCATGCAGAGAAAGACCCCTCCACAGCCACTCTCTGCCTTCTGCAGGCAAGCCAGTTCTGGATCCACAAGGCAACAGCCCCTTGGATCCCATGCCCTCTCACTTTCTCAAGAAGTCTTGCATGGGGGACCTTATCGAACGCCTTGCTGAAGTCCATATAGACCACATCCACCGCTCTTCCTTCGTCAATGTGTTTGGTCACATTTTCCAAGAACTCAACCAGGCTCGTAAGGCACGACCTGCCCTTGACAAAGCCGTGCTGACTACTTTTGATCATACTAAACTTCTCTAGATGATCATAAATCCTGTCTCTCAGGATCCTCTCCATCAACTTACCAACCACTGAGGTTAGACTCACCAGTCGGTAATTTCCCGGGCTGTCCCTGTTCCCTTTCTTGAATATAGGGACCACATCTGCAATCCTCCAATCCTCCGGAACCTCTCCCGTCTCCATCGACGATGCAAAGATCATCGCCAAAGGCTCCGCAATCTCCTCCCTCGCCTCCCACAGTAACCTGGGGTACATCCCATCCGGTCCCGGCGACTTACCAACCTTGATGCCATTCAATAGTTCCAACACATCCTCTTTCTTTACGTCCACATGCTCGATCCTTTCTGTCCACCGCAAACCAGCAGTACAACCACCCAGATCCCTTTCCACCGTGAATACCGAGGTAAAGTATTCATTAAGCAGCTCCGCCATTTCTAACGGTTCCGCACAAACTTTTCCCCCTTCACCTTTTAAGGGTCCTATGCCTTCACATCTCATCCTTTTACTCTTGACATATTTGTAGAAAGCCTTGGGATTCTCCTTAATCTTACCCGCCAAGGCCTTCTCATGACCCCTTCTCGCTCTCCTAATTTCCTTCTTAAGCTCCTTCCTACATCCCGTATACTCCTCTAAATCCTTAACACCTCCTAGCTCTCTGAACCTTCTGTACGCCTCTCTTTTCTTATTCACCAGGTTCATCACAACCTTCGTGCACCACGGTTCCCGTACCCTACCAACACCCCCCTGTCTCATCGGAACGTTGTCATGCAGAGCTCCAGACAAACATTCCTTGAAAATCCTCCACTTTCCTTCGGTACTTTTCCCCAAGAATGCCTCCTTCCAATTTACCCGTCTAATTCCCTCCCTGATGACACTGTATTTCCCTTTACTCCAGAGAAACACTTTCCTAGCCTGCCTGATCCTATCTCTTTCCAATGCCATCGTGAAGGAGATAGAGTTATGATCGCTATCCCCAAGATGCTCACCCACCGAGAGATCCTCCACCTGTCCAGGTTCATTAGCCAGCACCAGATCAAGAACAGCCTCTCCTCTAGTAGGCTTATCCACATACTGTGTCAGGAAACTCTCCTGGACACACCTAACAAACTCCTCTCCATCCAAACCCCTAGCCCTAGGGATATTCCAATCTATGTTTGGGAAATTAAAATCTCCCATCACGACAACTCTGTTATTCCTACATCTCTCCAGGATCTGTTTCCCCATCTGCTCCTCAACATCTCTGTTACTATTGGGCGGCCTATAGAAAACACCCAGCAACGTTACCGACCCCTTCCTGTTCCTAACCTCCACCCACAGAGACTCCGTAGTCAATCCCTCCACGGCGTCCACCTTCTCTACAGCCGTGACACTATCCCTGATCAACAGTGCCACTCCCCCCCCTCTCTTGCCTCCCTCCCTGTCCTTCCTGAAACATCTAAAACCCGGCACCTGAAGCACCCAGTCCTGTCCCTGAGACATCCAAGTCTCCGTAATGGCCACCACATCACAATTCGAAGCAGCAATCCACGCTCTAAGCTCATCCACTTTATTCACTACACTCCTGGCATTAAAATAGACACATCTCAGACCTTCAGCCTGAGCACTTCCCTTCTCCATCACTCGTCTAACCTCCCTCTTACCCTGTTTACATTCCTTATCTATTTGCGAGCTAACCTCCTCGCTCTCAGTCCCCTCATTTCGATTCCCTCCCCCCAACCTTTCTAGTTTAAAGTCTCTCCAGTAGCCTTAGCCAACCTTCCCGCCAGGATATTGGTCCCCCTGGGATTCAAGTGCCACCCGTCTTTTTTAAACAGGTCACACCTGCCCCTAAAGAGGTCCCAATGATCCAAGTACCCAAATCCTTGTCCCTTGCTCCAGTCCCTCAGCCACGCATTCATTCTCCACCGATTCCTGTTCTCACTCTCCCGCGGCACAGGCAGCAATCCCGAGATTACTACCTTTGCATTCCTCTTTCTCAGCTGTCTACCTAACTCCCTATATTCTCTTTTCATGACCCCTTCCCTCTTCCTACCTATGTCAGCAGTACCTATATGCATCACGACCTTCGGCTCCTCTCCCTCCCCCTTCAGGATTTCTGGGACTCGACCAGAGACATCCCGGACCCCTGCACCAGGGAGGCAAACCACCATCCGAGAGTCCCGTCTGTGTCCGCAAAAACGCCTATCTGACCCCCTCACCGTAGAGTCCCCAATTAGCACTACCCTCCTTTCCTTACCCTTTTGCACTGCTGGGCCAGGCTCAGCTCCAGAGACACTGCCACCGCTGCTTCCCCCAGGTGGGCTGTCCACCCCAGTAGTACTCAGACAGGAGTACTTATTATTAAGGGGCACATCCACCGGGGTGCTCACCATCAACCGAGCTTTCTCCTTCCTCACTGTTACCCAGTTACCCTCCTCCCGTGGTCCCGGTGTGACCACCTGCCGATAGCTCCTGTCAATGACCTCCTCACTATCCCTAACCCGGCGAAGGTCCTCGAGCTGCAATTCCAGTTCCCTAACATGGTCCCTTAGGAACCGCAGCTCAACACACCCAGCACAGATATGGTCGTCCGGGAGGCTAGGAGCCTCCAGGACCTCCCACATCCTACATTGGGAACAACATACTGGCCTCACACTCATAATTGCCCCTTTAAACACACAGGGAAAAAAAAAAGTGAATGAAAATTTTAAACTTACCTTTCCTCCTCCTGTTTTCTCCAAAGCCCTGCTCTCACTGGGTCTTTTTTTTTAGGTTAGAGGAGGAGGGAGGGTGGGATACTCTACAAGTGTAGAGTATCGGGATTCCTCTCTGTTCCAATTTATTGGGGAAAAAAAAAAAATCTCTCTCTCCCAGACCTCCCTGCGCGACCACTTCCGGGTTTAGATATTTTTAAATTAAAATTAATTTTAATTTCTAACATTTTCCCTGTGACAGATATTGACCCTGTCATTTCCAGTTTTCTGTCTCCCTCTGCTTTTTGAATAAAGGAGTTACATTTGCTATCTTCCAATCTAATGGTTGAGGGAATTTTGGAAAATTAAAATCAATGCATTAACTATTTCATTAGCCACTTCTTTGAAGACTTTAGGGGGAAATTCCATCCAGACCCTGGGATTTGTCAGTTAGAAGACCTGACTGAGTTCCCCTTTCCGTTCCATTTCCTGATTTGCAGCTATTTCTGGGATGTTACTTGTGTCATCTCGTGTGAAGACTGATACAAAATACCTGTTTAATTCATCTGCCATTGCTCTACTTTCCATTCTCAATTGTCCAGATGCACTTTCTATAGGAGCAATGTTCACTTTGTTAACTCTTTTCTTATTTAAATATCTCTAGAAACTCGTACTATCCACCTTTATATTTCTAGCCAGCTTACTCTTGTACTCTAATCTTCCTTCCTTATTAATCTTTTTGTCATTCTTTGCTGTTCTTTATATTCTGTCCAATCCTCTGACCTGCCATCCATCCTTGCACAATGATACGCTTTTACTTTAAGTTTGAAACAATTAACTGTAATAAGTATACACAAAATATTGAAAATATAAGCAGCCAATGTGAGGAAGAGTCCTTTTTTGCTCGATTATTTTTGGTTCATTTTCAAGAAGTCTTTAATTTTGAAACAAACAAAACGTTCCCATTATCTCACCGGCGTTTTAGTGTCAGAAAATGTGAACATTTTAATTGCTGACATGTGTAAAATAGTTAGTCTAATTGGCAACACATGAGAAAGAGAGAGGGTGGGTGTGAATCAGAGACTGATCAAGTGAGAAGCCACAATTTTAACTCGAGGCGGGTAGGGGCTGAGGTGAATAGTGCTGCTCACACTTCCATCCCCACCCCCACCAGCCCCCAACTCTGCAGCCTCATATCAACAGCACTCTGGACCTTGTGGATATGCCCCACACGGGTTTCCCACTCAGACACTGGTGGCAAGAGGCAGATTGTCAGAGCAGAATGTTAGGCAGCGATATGGACATTGCTGCCTGCTGCAGCATTTATTGCCCATCCCTAATTGCCTCTGAATTGAGTGGCTTGCTTGGCCATTTAAGAGTCAACCACATTGCTGTGGGTCTGGAGTCACATGTAGGTCAGACCAGGTAAGGAAGGCAGATTTCTTTCCCTAAAGGACACTAGTGAACCTGATACAACAATTGACAATGGTTTCATGGTCATCATTGGACTTTTAATTCCAGATTTTTATTAAATTCAAATTTCACCATCTGCCGTGGTGGGATTCGAACCCGGGTCCTCAAAGCTTTGCTCTAGGTCTCTGGATTATCAGCCCAGAGACAATTTCATCACACCACTGCCTCTCCAAGGAGACTCAGATCAACGCTCGTGCCTCTTGTTTCTAAAAATGAAGTTAAAAGAAAGTTTAAAAGATATCTCTTTGGATCTTTTCTTAAAACTTTGCTTCTCACAAGATTCCCCTGGCCCTAAAAGCACAAATTCTCCTCTGCTTGGGACACAGACTTCCCACACCAAAGGTCAGGTACAGTTGATGAGATTTGTGTTGGATAGAGTCATAGACTTCCTGTGCTGAAGGTTGGGTGAGATTGTCAAGGTTTGTGTGGACTCAGACTGTGTAGGCTCAGCTCTCAGACTCCCCGCACTAAAGCTTCAAATAAAAAGGTGTGGACTTTGAGTTCAGTTTTCTGATTTACAACTACAGGATCCTTGACCAGTGCTGACAAGTTTTAATAGCTTAATGATGTCCTGAATATCTCTGTTATACAGTCTATGAACTTTCACACCCAGAACTGCAGCAAATTGATAGCAGTGGCAGGATCCAGATGGTGGGTGTTTGGGATGGAATTTGGGGAGCAGTGTGTTTATGTGGATCCACTGCATTGTGGTGGCCAGGTTTCTGCTGCTTTTTCTAAATCAGGAACTATGCTGATATCAGATTGTCAATTTTCTCCCTATTGCACAACAGCAAACAGCAAAAAAACAACTTTAAAAAAAGCACATTGGTACATCCACCTTACTTCACCTTGACTCTTTTCCTCATTACTTTGACATATCATCTCTCTACCTAGCCAAGCTTTTTTGGCATAATTGTTCATAATGGAATTTGTGTTTTACACTTAAACACATGTATAAATTTATCTAGCAAATGCACACTTTAATTTTTTTACGTTTTTATGTTTGAATAATGCACATTTCTGTTTTGGGAAGAATTGTAACAAATTATAGCTCACACATTTGAAATAAAAAGCAGTCAGGTTCCTCAAGGATTTCTTATCTGTAGTATTTAATCTTGACACCAGATGGGGTAGGAGGAGTTTTCTGTGACTGTACATTTGTGCCAAGCACTTTGCTTGTAAAAATATGTCAGTGTTTATAAAAGAGAATACCACAGTTTGATGACAGAGATAGTTCATGAATATTTATTAAGGTGTTTGGTCAATTTAGCAGGAACTGAGAATTGGTTCATAAAGTATAAATAAAATTAATTAATTCCTATTGGTTATACAGACTTTACTTTGTTATCTGAAATTAGTCACTAATACCTCCAGTGTACGTATATCCATCAGAGTAACCGTACAATCCCAGTAACTATACCCTGTCAGAATTGCGACACACACAGATTGTTTTTTGGGGTTTGAAATGAAAGCAAGGAGCGAAAGGAATAGTTTCAACTCATCTTGATAAGTGACCACATGATCAGACAGCATTCTGGGTAGATGTGGGCTGTTGCAGTGACACAGAGCTTTTGTATCTCCTCCCCAAGTCACCTTGAGTCATTTGTCCATCATCACAGGAACATGGGAATTAGGGGCAGAAGTCGGCAAATTCAGCCCTTTGAGCCGGCTCCGCCATCCAATCAGAGCATGGCTGATCTCTCCCTGGTCTCAAATCCACCTCCCCACCCGTTCCCCATATCCCTCTTATCCCTTTCTTATTAGAAATATATCTATCTTGTTCTTGAAACCATTCAATGATTCTGACTCCTCCGCGCTGTGGGGCAGCAAGTTCCACAAATTCACCCCCCACCACAGCTCCCGGCCTCCACATTATGATGCAGGAGGTCGGAGCAAAGTAGAAACATGTTGAATTATTGATCAGGCTTGGGAAAAAAAGTCAGATAGGAGACCCACACGCTTTGAACCTGGCTTGCTTAATGAGTGTAAAAACCAAACTGTAGTAATATTGCTGTTAAAGAAATGATCCCATCATTGGAGAAAAGGGAAAGGAAACTTAGAAAACAGCAAACAATGTTCTGACCCTCTAGATATTAATGCTAACATTGAGCTTGCCTTCCTAACTGCCAACTGAACCGACCTGTTAACCTTAAGAGAGTCCTGAACCAGGACTCCCAAGTCCCTTTGTGCTTCAGATTTCTCCATTTAGAAACTAGTCTACGCCTCTATTCTTCCTACCAAAGTGCATAACCTCACACTTTCCCACATTGCATTCCATCTGCCACTTCTTTGCCCACTCTCCTAATCTGTCCAAGTCCATCTGCAGCTCTCCTGCTTCCTCAATACTACCTGTCCCTCTACATATCTTTGTATCATCTGCAAATTTAGCAACCATGCCCTCAGTTCCATCTTCCAGATCGTTAATGTATATTGTGAAGAGTTGTGGTCCCAGCACCAACCCGAGGCACACCACTAGTCACCAGCTGCCAACCTGAAAAGGACCCCCTTATCCCCACTCTCTGCCTTCTGTCTGTCAGCCAATCTTCTATCCGTGCCAGTACCTTGCCTCTAACGCCATTGGCTCTTAGCTTATTTAGCAGCCTCCTCTCAGGCAGCTTGTCAAAGGTTTTCTGGAAACCCAAATAAATCACATCCAGTGGCTCTCCTTTGTCTAACTTCTTCATTACCTCCTCAAAGAATTCTAACAGATTTCTCAGACATGACCTCTTTTTGACGAAGCCACGCTGACTAGGCCCTATTTTACCATGCATTTCCAAATACTCTGCAATTTCATCCTTAATAATGATTTCAACAGAATATCCCATTAAAAAAACTTCTTGAGTGGTGGCACATGGTGCATCTTTCTCTGATTCAGCTCACTCACTGACCTATAAAAATGTCCAAATAAAATCTGCCCAAATATTCAATTTCAAGAGAAAAATTATTATTGTCTAAATGGGATATGTCGGTTATTCCTCACGCCAGCTTCAGGGGCCGTCTCTGGATATGAATGACCCAAAACGTGAGACTTTGCCCTAAAGAACTGCACTCTATTATCTGTAACACCAGGTTAAAGTCCAATCGGTTTATTTGGTAGCACGGGATTTCAGAGCGCTGCTCCTTCATCAGGTGAGTTCTGAGCAGCGCACCGAAAGCTCATGATTCCAAATAAACCCCCTATTGGACTTTAACCTGGTGTTGTGAGACTACTTACTGTGCCCACCCCAGTCCAACACCGGCATCTCCACATCATATCTATTATTTGATTTCTGTGAGAGATGGTTCAATAATTCTTACACCAGTGATTACTCACCCCATGTTCATTTGTTTTGTTTTCCTGAGAAACAGACAGGATCGGGTGGTCGATCACAGAACAGAATCATAGAATCCCTACAGTGCAGAAGAAGACCAGTCAGCTCATCGAGTCTACACCAACTCTCCAGCAGAGCATTCTACCCAGGGCCTTACCTCGTAACACCACGTATTTCCAAGTCATTTATACAAATTACAAACAGCAGAGGTCCCAGCGCTCCCTGCGGAACACCACTAGTTACAGACCTCCATTCAGGCATGACCTGCCTCTGCCGAAGCCATGCTGACGATCTCTGATCAAGCTTTGCCTCTCCAAGTGGAGATAGATGCTCTCCTTCAGAAGTTTCTCCAATAGATTCTCTACCACTGAAGTGAAACTCACTGGTCTGTTGTTCCCTGGTCTATCTCTACAATCGTTCTTAAATAGCGGAACCACATTAGCTGTTTTCCAGTCATCTGACACTTCCCCTGTGGTCGGAGACTGTCCAGTTTCCTGACTTGGACCCTCTCCAAAGTTCTGGACAGCCTGGCTTCCTTCCCAGCATATCCTCCTGCCTCTTCCCACGAACCCTCTCTGCTCCACCCTCCTCTCCGCCCATTGCCAATGACTTTCTCCAGCCCATCCTCCTCTCCACCCATTCCCAGTGACCCTCTCTCCCTTGCTCACCTTCCGCACTGTTTGGCATCGATTTCACCCAAGAGGCTGATATTGACAAGCTGTCTGCAAAAAGACCAAAGTAACGGATTGCCACTCGGACGTCCTGGTTCACAGCACTGCTGTAAATTCAGAAACGCGAATGCCTGAATTTAATCTGGAGGGGACACTTCATTCTGGCCCTTTAATGAGCCTGCAGGATATGCAAATATGCGGATTCCCGACACTGTATGTTTCCAGCTGTCTTCAAAGTTCCAAGAGCTTATTTGTGAAAGTAAATGTTGCCAACAGGAAGCTGATTTTTGGGCTCCAGTGAAATGAAATTCCCCCAGATGCCGAGCTTCCTGCTAACAGCAGGTCTGGAAAATTCCTTTTAATGTCACGACAAGACCTAGGAACTGATAGTAGCTTATTTTACAGGAGGACTTCTTAATGGCAGAGTGTTGTTTTGTTCCTTGTCAGCGACTGAATCATTTTATAGCCAGTGCCACAGTGTACTTGTCCCACAATAGTCAAAACAGTGAACACTCGGAGGAACATTTATCTTTATAATGTATATAGAATATAGAACATAGAACAGTACAGCACAGGAACAGGCCCTTCGGCCCACAATGTTGTGCTGAACATGACGCCAAATTAACCTAATCCCTTCTGCCTGCCTTTGGTCCATATCCCCCTATTCCCTGCATAGTCATGTGCTTATCTAAAAGCCCCTTAAACGCCCCTATCGTGTGTGTCTGCACCACCATATATAATATGTACAATCAGCCTGAACTCTGCATTAAGACAAAGGAAGGGAGTGGGGAAGAGCATTCCGCACTCACGTATATCCAGCTTCATTGATTGTGATGTTGTTCACGGGAGAATAGCAGCAAGGCAGTGACTTCACTTCAACATGAATACAGGATCACAACCATTCACCAAGAGCTTGCGTTAATATGACAGCTTTAATGTAGCAGGCTTGTAACTTTGTGACCTTTCGTATACACACCGGAGCTTAGGGAATCTATTTATAGCAGAGCGTTTCAGACACTATTTCCATTTTAGAGTTAGATTGCAGTCAGAGTATTTTGTACAGTTCTAGTGGCCCATTATAGAAATGACATTTAATCCATAGAGTATGTACAGCATGAATCGAAAGTAGTTTATTCTTGTTTATACTAATGTTAAAGAACTATAGTTAGGGAGAGAGAGCAGAGGCACAGAGCATCTTCCCATGGAGCCAGAAAGGCTTTGAAAAGATTTAATAAATGCTTGTAAAATGGTGAAAGGTTTTTGTGATAACCCCCAGAACTTGCATGGGGGAATCACTGATTGACCTCCCAGTAGGACCCATTGAATAAGAGCTCCCTGAGGATTGGTAATTAACTCACCAGGTGGAGCTCGTATATAGAGCCCTGTATAAAGCAAGCCCCTGAGTGGGGCCATTGTTACATTGTCCCGGTCGGGACCTGTTTGTGTTCACCACAGGCTTGTGGTTTTGCTTTCCTTTATTTTGTGCAATAAAGCACCGTTCCTTCACAGCCGACTCCGGCAGTTATTCTCGTTTTAATGATATGAAAAGGGAATGATTATTTCCTCTGGTTGGCGAGACAGCAATGACAGTATAAAATTGTCCGTGTGGGAGCGAGGAGAATGATTAGGAAGAAGTTCTTCATGTGGAAGGTTGTTAGAGCTTGGAGCTCTTTGGCACAGATGGTAGTTGAAGCAGAGACCATCGCATCTTTAAATTAGAGAAATATGTTAAGCAGATGAAGATCCATAATGGAATAGTGGGACAGTAAAAATAGCATCGGATTCCTGTTGCAGAGGGCGAGTACAGAAAAGATGGGCCAAATGGCTTCAACTTTGCAATAAACTTCTATAATTGTGCAGCTCTTAACTAAATTTCAAACTAATTTTTTGCACTTGCACCCTCATTTGCAAAATTCCGCAGGGCGGAACGGTGGCACAACGGTTCGCACTGCTGCGTCACAGCACCAGGGACCCGGGTTTGATTCCTGGTTTGGGTCACTGTCTGTGTGGAACCATAGAACCATAGAACCATAGAACTATAGAAAATTACAGCTCAGAAACAGGCCTTTTGGCCCTTCTTGTCTGTGCCGAACCATTTTTTGCCTAGTTCCACTGACCTGCACTTGGACCATATCCCTCCACACCCTTCTCATCCAAGAACCCGTCCAAGTTTTTCTTAAATGTTAAAAGTGACCCCGCATTTACCACTTTATCCGGCAGCTCATTCCACACTCCCACCACTCTCTGCGTGAAGAAGCCCCCCCTAATATTCCCTTTAAACTTTTCTCCTTTCACCCTTAGCCCATGCCCTCTGGTTTTTTTCTCCCCGAGCCTCAGCGGAAAAAGCCTGCTTGCATTCACTCTATCTATACCCATCAAAATCTTATACACCTCTATCAAATCTCCCCTCAATCTTCTACGCTCCAGGGAATAAAGTCCCAACCTATTCAATCTCTCTCTGTAACTCAGCTTCTCAAGTCCCGGCAACATCCTTGTGAACCTTCTCTGCACTCTTTCAACCTTATTTACATCTTTCCTGTAACTAGGTGACCAAAACTGTACACAATACTCGAAATTCGGTCTCACCAATGCCTTATATAACCTTACCATAACACTCCAACTTTTATACTCGATACTCCGATTTATAAAGGCCAATGTACCAAAGGCACTCTTTACGACCCTATCCACCTGTGACGTCACTTTTTGGGAATTCTGTACCTGTATTCCCAGATCCCTCTGTTCAACTGCACTCTTCAGAGTCCTACCATTTACCCTGTACGTTCTACTTTGGTTTGTCCTTCCAAAGTGCAATATCTCACACTTGTCTGCATTAAATTCCATTTGCCATTTTTCAGCCCATTTTTCTAGTTGGTCCAAATCCCTCTGCAAGCTTTGAAAACCTTCCTCACTGTCCACTGCACCTCCAATCTTTGTATCATCAGCAAACTTGCTGATCCAATTTACCACATTATCATCCAGATCATTGATATAGATGACAATCAACAATGGACCCAACACCGATCCCTGCGGCACACCACTAGTCACAGGCCTCCACTCAGAGAAGCAATCCTCCACAACCACTCTCTGGCTTCTTCCATTGAGCCAGTGTCTAATCCAATTTACTACCTCCCCATGTATACCTAGCGACTGAACCTTCCTAACTAACCTCCCATGAGGGACCTTGTCAAAGGCCTTGCTGAAATCCAGGTAGACAACATCCACCGCCTTCCCTTCATCCACTTTCCTGGTAACCTCCTCGAAAAACTCTAATAGATTGGTCAAACATGACCTACCACGCACAAAGCCATGTTGACTCTCCCTAATAAGTCCCTGTCTATCCAAATATTTGTAGATCCTATCCCTTATCACACCTTCCAATAACTTGCTCACCACCAACGTCAAACTTACTGGCCTATAATTTCCCGGATTTCTTTTGGAACCTTTTTTAAACAACATGAGCCACCCTCCAATCATCCGGCACTTCCCCCGTGAATATGGACATTTTAAATATGTCTGCCAGGGCCCCTGCAAGTTCAACACTAGCTTCCCTCAAGGTCCGTGGGAATACCCTGTCCGGTCCTGGGGATTTATCCACTCTGATTTGCCTCAAGACAGCGAGCACCTCCTCCCCTTTAATCTGTAAAGGTTCCATGATCTCCCTACCAGTTTGCCCTATTTCCGTAGACTCCATGCCCGTTTCCTCAGTAAATACGGATGCAAAAAAACCATTTAGTATCTCCCCCATCTCTTTTGGTTCCATACACAGTCTACCACTCTGGTCTTCAAGAGGACCAATTTTATCCCTCACTATCCTTTTGCTCCTAACATACCTATAGAAGCTCTTTGGATTTTCCTTCACTCTGTCTGCCAAAGCAACCTCATGTCTTCTTTTAGCCCTCCTGATTTCCCTCTTAAGTAGCTTCTTGCACTTTTTATACTCCTCGAGCATCTGATCTGTTCCTTGCTGCCTGTACATTTCATACAACTCTCTATTCCTCTTAATCAGTGTTACAATCTCCCTCGAGAACCAAGGTTCCTTATTCCGATTTACTTTGCCTTTAATCCTGACAGGAACATACAAACTCTGCACTCTCAAAATTTCTCCTTTGAAGGCCTCCCACTTTCCATTTACATCCTTACCTGAGTTTGCACGTTCTCCTTGTGTCTGCGTGGGTTTCCTCTGTGTGCTCTGGTTTCCTCCCACAGTCCAAAGATGTGCGGATTAGGTTGATTGGCCTAAATTTACCCTAGTTTTGGAGGGATTAGCAGGGTTATTATGTGGGGATAGGGTGGGATTGTTGTCGGTGCAGGCTTGATGGGCCGAATGGTCTCCTTCTGTACTGTAGGGATTCTATGATTCAAATCAAACAGAAAATGCTGGAATTGTTGGCTGGTTTGGCATTGTCTGTGGAGAGAACTGTTCCAATGTAGGAACCCCACATCCTGATAGGCGAGTCTCTGTTCCACAGCTTCATTCTGAGCTGCTGAGCATTTACAGACATTTCTGCTTTTGTTTCAGATTTCCAGCATCTGCAATATTTGGTTCCCAAAAATCTCTTTTGTTTGCTATTTAGCAAAAAGATATACAGGAACCTTTGTTGGTGTCAGTTGTATTTATATTCAAATTTTATCACGGGAGCGAGAGGTAACATTGCAAGCAGAGAGAAGGGTTTCTTATCACTCAGTACTGGTCTTGTTCACCAGTTTTATCGTATCTATTTTATATTAAAATTAATGGTTTTCAGTCTGAATCCTGACGGGATGAGTTGCTCCTGACATGAAAAGCAGCTTTGTGATTGAAATTGTGCGAGAGGCTTACTTTCCAGAATATGGAGATTGCTTGGCAAAGGATAGGATAACTTCATCGGAATGATGTCCAGACCTCACTAATCACACTGTTTGTGCAGTTTCACATCAGGAGAGTAGCTACCTGCAGTTTCCTGCTCCCACCCACTCCCCCCAGCGCACCTCTGCCTTCCACCATCACCAATGCTCAGCTAATTTTGATAATGATGTTCACATGCAGATAAGATGATTTTTCAGTGTTGATAATATTCCTATTTGTCTGTCAAGTATAAAGTGATGTGGAGATAAGAACATAAGAACATAAGAAATAGGAGCAGGAGTAGGCCATCTAGCCCCTCGAGCCTGCCCCGCCATTCAATAAGATCATGGCTGATCTGACGTGGATCAGTACCACTTACCCGCCTGATCCCCATAACCCTTAATTCCCTTACCGATCAGGAATCCAGCCATCCGCGCTTTAAACATATTCAGCGAGGTAGCCTCCACCACCTCAGTGGGCAGAGAATTCCAGAGATTCACCACCCTCTGGGAGAAGAAGTTCCTCCTCAACTCTGTCTTAAACCGACCCCCCTTTATTTTGAGGCTGTGTCCTCTAGTTTTAACTTCCTTACTAAGTGGAAAGAATCTCTCCGCCTCCACCCTATCCAGCCCCCGCATTATCTTATAAGTCTCCATAAGATCCCCCCTCATCCTTCTAAACTCCGAGTACAAACCCAATCTCCTCAGCCTCTCCTCATAATCCAAACCCCTCATCTCCGGTATCAATACCGGAGATACCGGTGTTGGACTGGGGTGTGCACAGTAAGAAGTCTCACAACACCAGGTTAAAGTCCAACAGGTTTATTTGGCAGCACGAGCTTTCGGAGCGCTGCTCCTTCATCAGGTGAGTGAGGACCTGTGTTCACAAACAGGGCATATACAGACACAAACTCAATTTACAAGATAATGATTGGACTGTGAGTCTTTACAGGTAATCAAGTCTTAAAGGTACAGACAACGTGAGTGGAGAGAGCGTTAAGCACAGGTTAAAGAGGTGTGAATTGTCCCAATACCTGGAGATAATTCACATCTCTTTAACCTGAAGTATAAGGTGGCCAGTTTGATAGCTCCCAGCAGTTTGAAACTGCCAGTATTGTGCAGAGTGAATCTCTCTTCCATCGAAAGAAGTGAGTCGGCAGCAAGACTTTTGTGTCTCCCTTTTTGCCATTTTCTCGAGCTTTCACTCAAAGTGGGGCATGTAAACAAAGAGAGAAAGAAATGTGGAAAATCCATTAACAAGATTACAGTGTCTTCTGTTTGAGATTATATTACTTCTCACCAATTGCAATAAATCATTTATTCACTGGCAGGATTATTTTAAGTAGATTGATTTCAGTGTGTGAAAATATTCCCTTGTGGGCAAATTAATAGCTCAGATATTGAGACTGGATCCTCTCATGATATTTTATTGGACGAGTGTTACAATTATTCCAATGTAGACAGATAACTATTTACAAAAACGGCAAATGCTAGCAACACTCCGGTCTGTGTGGGGAGAAGCAGAGTGAAGGGGACAGATCATTGGGTATTAACAGTGAGTTTACATTTCTGGTGCATTTCAGGATGGTGACAAACTGACTCACACACACACTGAAAATACCTGGTACGTTTAAATTTATAATCTGGTTACTCCGTGATTGTCTCTAACACGGATCTCAGTCGGAAACTCAGGCTAGGTATAGAATATAGAACATAGAACAGTACAGCACAGAACAGGCCCTTCGGCCCACGATGTTGTGCCGAGCTTTGTCTGAAACCCAGATCAAGCTATTTCCTCCCTATCATCCCGAAGTGCTCCATGTGACTATCCAATAGCTTCTTAAATGTTCCTAAAGTTTCTGACTCCACTATCCCTGCAGACAGTCCATTCCACACCCCAACCACTCTCTGAGTAAAAAACCTACCTCGGACATCCTTCCTATATGTGTTACTCATTCAGATATTTACCCAAGAAATGCTTTACTATTTAATCTCTGCTATAATTTAGTGATTAACAACCCAACCCCCCTTCCTCTGACCTACAACCTTACAGATTGTTCCCCGCACCCAAACCCAGACACCCACCCAAACTGGACCCAGCTGCCCACCTCCAGATCCATCTACCGTGAACTTCCCCAACCCAGCTATCCATTCCCATGCTCTAACTCATCCACCCACTCACCCATTAACCCCACTAAAGGCTTGAGACCTTTATATGTTTAACCAATGACAGATGTGGTAAAAGGTGGGCATGTCCTGTGCCCTCCTCCTCTTTCTCAGTTTTCTGCTGGATCATTGTGCCAAGGTTTGATTGCCCCAACTGGGACTGGAACTCCTGCTGGAAGGGTGTCGAAACGTTAAGCACACAATGATCCCCACAGTCAGTGATGTATGCTGCATCACCACTGATTATCCCCAGATGTTAGGTCAAAAGGTCATTGGTCTCAAATATTCACCCAGTTTCACTTTGCGGACATATTTACATTCCTGGTCCGTGTCAGAGCTGAGTGAAAGCAAAATGAAAAAAACAAGTGACAGAGAGAGCCCTGTGGGGGTGAGGGTGGGTGGATGGGGGCAGGGGCGGCGGGGGGGGGGGGGGGGCGTTGGGTTGTGATGGGACAAACCAATTCATTGGTCAAACCTGTCCTATTAATACATTTTGTTATCTTGTCTTTTGCCGCTATCATCATCTTGTTCAGACCTCAGTGCCGCCATTAACAGTCCCTTTGTTTTGTGTCCACGACATTTTTGTCAATTTCTCCTTTGCTCTGACCTATCCCTGACTTTCTATTGCACCTCCTCCACCTTCCTCTCCAACTACATAATCCATCACATTTCTAGCTTCCCTCAGCTCCGAGGAGTCACATGGACTCAAAGTGTTAACTCTGTTTCTCTATCCATTGATGGTGAGTTTTGCCAGAGTTTTCTGTTTTTTGTTAACACTCTAGCCCCACTCTTTCTCAACTTTCCTGATAAGTGAGATAGGTATTTATATGGTCTAGCACTCCCTCTCTCTCTCTCTATACGTATATATATCTGATGTTACAGTGAAGATTGCTGAGTTACATAATTACAGAAAGGAAGATCACAGAGATTGGATCAAGAAATACTTTGAGAAATGCTCCAAAGTTAGTAACTTAAAGATGTGTTATCGCAGTTACAGATACAGGGGGTTATTTTGTTGAAAGGGTGAAACAGAAAACATTGGGTTCTGTGTAAATAAAGTTTAAGTTTATTGATTAGTGTCATAAATAGGCTTACATTAACACTGCAATTAAGTTACAGTGAAAATCCCCCAGTCACCACACTCCAGCGCCTGATTGGGTTACACTGAGGGAGAATTTAGCACGGTCAATGCACCCTTACCAGCACGTCTTTCGGACTGTGGGAGGAAACCGAAGCACCCGGAGGAAACCCATGCTGACACGGAGAGAATGTGTAAACTCCACACAGACATTGATCCAAGAAGGGAATTGAACCCGGGTCCTTGGCGCTATGAGGCAGCATCACTAACCACTGTGCCGCCGTGCCACCCATATGTTACCTCGTTTGAAATTTGGTTTGAGCTAATTTGCTGACAACTGCTAAAACAAACCAGTATCAATCAGATACTTCATGATTCTCCAGGTGGCCTCCAACTGCACGCTTCAACTCCTTTACCAAGATGACATCAAAGGCAAACCAAATTGATAATGCAGCTAAAGCCCAAACTTGACCACTTCAGAGTCTTTGGGGGGAATTTTGACCCGTTAGATGATTGTAAATATTGTAATGGTCAGGATGGGCCCCGTATGGTGTGAAGCCGAAGTTTAAGGTGAAGTACTAAAGAAGCATTGAGGTCACCTGAGAAAAAGAGAGTTGCATTGAGAGCCAGTGGACAGTCCGCGCAGAGTGTGCCTGCCAGTGATGTGGTTGAAAGCAGAGTGGAAACACGTCAGCCTGTGGAAGGACTGAGTCGTGTTCCCATTGGAACTGGAGATGCACCTTTACAACTGGAGGACTGATTTCTGAAAGTTAAATCAAATCTACCCGTGCTGCTGAGGCACTTCATGTAGAGCTGTGTCGCCCCCCCAGAGGCAGAGGAAATCCCCTGACAGGCAGGCTTTATAATGGAATGTGCTAAATATTTAATTTATGATGTTCTATTGTAAATAGTTTGACTTTTGTGGCATGGGTTAATAAGGGACATAAAGGGGGAGGGATGTAGTAGCAAGCCCCTTTTAGGGGGCGAGGTTTCGGAGGGTCATGTGACCTGTTCATTGAGTTGAAGCGTGTCACTCCTGGAGCACAGTCTCTGCCAGGCAGTCTGGAGACTGGAGTGAGAGTAATCAGTAACATCTTTCCCACTCTCTGTAAATAGCTATCCCTGTTAATAAATAGTTCTTTAGGTTCAGGTTGCTTTCTGTAAACAATCACTTTTGGATAGCTTTGATTCTGAAGCCCCACACGAGTCTGTTTTGAATGTCATTGTTCAAAACATCCCTGAATTCCCAGGATTCAGCTCATTTCTTCAAAGTCATTGCGAACTGTGTGATTGATTCATCTTTCTGTTGGTTACAGCTGTGGAACCTGAATCTCTCACCAATGACCAAAGGTTTTGGTGAGACGTGGCCCGGCTATATCTCCACAATCTCACCGTCGGTTTTTGAGGCTGGCTTTTCACGCTGCACCAGATTTCTCAGGAGGTTGAATGTTTTCACCCTGTTGTACTCAGGAGCATTGGGACGACAATACCTGCGGCAACTTTATTCTTTTGGACAAAATAATCAAACGTTTTGGTATATGAGCTCCACCGCTCAGTGTTCTCATTGCACCGTCCCAAGGCGCCAAATATTCCCCTCATTTTTATTATGGAAAGGGTTTGTATAAACACAAGGTTCTAGGAACATATTTCACACTACCTCTCTTCTTTTTTCAAAGTGAGCTCAGCCTGTTTCCTTCCAGGTTGGAAATATACAGTAAATGGCAGAACCCTTAAGAATATCGATAGGCAGAGGGATCTGGGTGTACAGGTACACAGGTCACTGAAAGTGGCAACGCAGGTGGAGAAGGTAGTCAAGAAGGCATACAACATATTTGCCTTCATCAGCCGGGGCACTGAGTTTAAAAATTGGCAAGTCATGTTGCAGCTTTATAGAACCTTAGTTAGGCCGCACTTGGAATATAGTGTTCAATTCTGGTCACTACACTACCAGAAAGATGTGGAGGCTTTGGAGAGGGTACAGAAAAGATTTACCAGGATGTTGCCTGGTATGGAGGGCATTAGCTATGAGGAGAGGTTGCAGGAACTTGGTTTGTTCTCACTGGAACAACGGAGGTTGAGGGGCGACCTGATAGAAGTCTACAGGATTATGAGAGGCATGGACAGAGTGGATAGTCAGAAGCTTTTTCCCAGGGTGGAAGAGTCAATTACTGGGGGGCATAGGTTTAAGGTGCGAGGGGCAAGGTTTAAAGGAGATATACGAGGCAGATGTTTTACACAGAGAGTAGTGGGTACCTGGAACTCGTTGCCGGGGGAGGTAGTGAAAGCAGATACGGTAATGACTTTTAAGGAGCGTCTTGACAAATACATGAATAGGATGGGAATAGAGGGATATGGTCCCCTGAAGGGTAGGGGGTTTTAGTTAAGTCGGGTTGCATGGTCGGTGCAGGCTTGGAGGGCCGAAGGGCCTGTTCCTGTGCTGTAATTTTCTTTGTTCTTTGTGCAATTCCCCAAGCCTTAAGCTTATTGTTGCAGGACACTTGCTGCTCACAGTGCTCCCTGTACGGTTCCAGATCTTTCCGGGCAGCGCATGTGGTGACCTTCTTATCGACATTGTTTCTCCAAAGTCTTTGTTGAAACTTTGGTTCCTTCGATGGCTGCTATTGTTATTCAGCAACCCCCCAACCTCCCCCCCCACTCCCATGCATCCCTCCCCCCCAACCTCCCCCCATGCCCCCCCCAACCCCCACCAAAATCCCACCCCGTCACCAAATTTGGTCCAGCAATGTTTTTTAAAATTTCTTAAGTCTTTCTGGATATCCGCAGCGTTATTGATTTTGTTATTGGCCCATTGACTTTTGTCTCATTCCACCGGATTTCTGCAATTCTTTTTTGGCTGTTTGCAGTGTGGATCAACCACCTCATCGCCAGTTTTCTTTGTGGGATCGTTAAAAGAAAGGCTTGCAGACCACAAAGATACAAAGAAACAAGAGTATTATTTGAAAAGTGTTTACCCAACAGGCTGTTAGGATAGACTGCCCATTTGCCCACACAAACAGCCAATGATATCATCAGGATGTCACATGATCAGTCCCTTAAAGTGCCCTTGTTCCAATTAGGAACCATATTGTTCCCATAACATCTAGAGTATTATCATAGCAACAGGCTTATTTATTAATTTGAACACTTACGTTACTCAAGAGAGTATCATAGCAACAGGAATTTGCTTTTTATGGAGTTAGCAACCAAAGTCGGGGATAGCGTTAGTGTTAACATATCAAGAATCCTTACTTTAGATTGACACCAGACTGGGTTATCTTCACTGAAGGTCTCATGTTTCTTCCAGCCAGTGGAACAAGCAATTCATCGATCTCTACAAGACTCCATTGCCTTTTCTGATGATGGTAAATGTCTCCGGTGATGTTTGCTGTGCCCTTGATTTTGCAATTCTTTTAAAAGCTCTCCCAGTATGTTTTTGCTTCTGAAATATTTTGTACAAAGAACAGAAACATTTTCTAATCCCCACAGAACTACCATTTGCTGACCTCAGAAGTGGTGCCTGATGAGTGAAAGGCTGGAAATGCCATTTCGCAAACCCTTTTATTACTTTCTCCCCCATCTCTAACCTTCTGGAGGAAGTAGCAGGCAGTTTACAACGGAGTTCAGAAGAACAAAAATAAAAGAATGATGCAAATTTAGTCCTGGGAGATAGTCTAATGTGTGCCAGAATTCTTATTATCTTTGAATATTTTTGTTCTGAATTTAAATTCTGTGTTTTTACTTTGTTCATAATGAACACAGAACAGTCCTTCTCTGCATTACATTTTGTGCAAAGGTCTTTTTTTTTCAAATTAAGACTGGATTTTAAGTTCTCCCTGAAATGACCAATGTTATATTTTTATGACCTTTTTCTATAATAAGGTTATCACTGGCAATGTGCTGGATACTGGAGATAAAGAACTGGTTCAGTTACTCCCTAAAAACTGCTCCTACTGCTCTCCAAAGGAAGAAACTCAAACTTCAAAGCTTAATCGTGTCTTTGGGGTTGGTTCAATCGCACTGAATAACGGTCGCTGTAAATTTCCAATCCTGGAGCAAAATCAATATTTTGCTAAGAATGTTTAATAATCTGAATTAAGGTTAAATTGATAACATTCATAGAAGCATCGAAACCCTGCAGTAAAGGAGGCCATTCGGCCCATCAAGACTGCACCGAGTCTCTGACAGAGTATCTCTCCTAGGCCCCCTCCCCTGCGCTATCCCCATAACCCCAAACATTTCCCATGGCCAATCCACCTAACCTGCACATCTTTGGACACTATGGGGCAATTTCCCATGGCCAATCCATTCAACCTACACATCTTGGGACACTGTGAGGCAATTTTGCATGGCCAATCCACCGAACCTACACATCTTTGGACTGTGGGAGGAAACTGGAGCACCTGGAGGAAACCCACGCTGACATGGGGAGAACGTGCAAACTCACACAGACAGTGACCTAAGCCAGGAAGTGATCCCAGGTCCCTGAAGCAGTGAGGCAGCAGCGCTAACCACTGTGCCACTGTGCCACCCTGTTTGATTGCTGTCCATTTCTGTTGACTTTTACCTGAGAATTGGAATGTAGAATATTCAGGCTGCAGAGCGGTGAGAGACATTTACTCCATCTGCAACCCGGATTTCAGTTAAATAGAGCTGAACCTCAGTATATTTGGAGTTTTTCATTGATTATATGTTGTTCACACGATCTTTTGAGTTTTCCTTCTGAGACTGGAGCTGAAAGTTTTGGGCCAATCCTCCAGTGCGCAGTGATGGAGGAGACATTAAACCAGGTCCATGCACTCACTCAGGGGAATGTAAAAAATCCCCTTGCATTTCGAAGTAGAGCAAGGAGTTATCACCAATGCTCTGGCCAATATTTATGGAATTAGCTCCTCTTCAGCTTTAACCGTGTACGACATTGGATCTGTTTTTGCTAAAACTATGACTGGAACCCATTTCTCACTCGTGGCATAATTATACACTAACATTTAATCTCCCTGTTGAAATAAGTGTTGTTTTGCCCTCATGTCTTGTCTCACAACTTGAGATTGTTGCTGACGCTCTGAAATTTCTGGAAGTAATAACAAATCAAACACACTTCTGAACTTTCTCTTTAAGAGAGTAATGCAGGTGAACTTTGGGTAGTCGCGTGAGTAGTGTTTCTATAAGGTGCTGAAAAACTATTCACACAACGTGATAATCAACCTTGCTGTTTTGAAACTTTTAAAGAATGTTTCAAGGATTGTACAAATCTTTCAGTGAACCCATTGGTTATGGATGATAAGATGTGGATGTTATATACTGAATATCATTTACTTTGAGATAATCCTCAAAATCTTGAGGAGTAACCTGTAAAACATTAGCGCTAACAATCTGTTCTAGTTTACCAGATCTCGCAAACATTTTTTCAAGTTTTTCAATGGTTTGTTTAGATGTAGTAGATCTCATTGTAACAACTTCTGGCCAATTTGTGTATGCATTAACTAACAACATGTATTCCACAAATGGACCAGCAAAATTGTTGCCATGGCATTTTAGACCTTTCTCAGGGGTGTCGAGGAGACGATGGTGGTGTATTGACCCTTTCCCACATTTTCTTAATCTGAGCATCCAGACCCAGCCACCAAAATAACTGCAAGCTAATTCCCTCATCCGAACCAGACCAGGATGACCTTTATGTATTTGTTCAAGAAGTCTTCCGTGCAGACTCGCAGGAATGATCACTCAATTGCATTTGGTAGCTAATGGACATTTGCATGGTTCGTGTTCCGCCCGCTATGATTCCTGTGGCAGGCGGGACAGGAAAATTCCATCCTTTATCTTGAGTTTCACTTGAATTCTTCATTGAGCCAAATGTTTGTTTAAATACACTCTTGTATTTATCCAAAAGGTGCTGTAGGTCTGTTTCGGCATCAACCAATCTGTGGACAGCACTCCAGTTAAGCTTTATTTTCTACAACCATGATCTCCCAGATAGAGCTGGAAAATTACCGCGGACCACACGGAGAGGCAACTCCGCCGTTTGTCCATTCAACTCTACGTTGACCATGATGTAACCTCTTAATGGCCCAATCTTTTCTGTGTATGTCCTTAAAATCACATCAGCTGGTTATAGCTGAAGATGCTTCAGTTTTTGTTGGTGTGTAGTCTCAGGAATTAAAGATACAGCAGTGCCTGTATCAACCTTTATACTAATAGGTTGTCCACTTAACTTTGGAATCATCCAGGATCTATGTGATTCACCCTGTATGGATAAGACATTCTTATCATCTTTTTGGACATTCTCTTCTTCACAGACGTAATTCTTCTCTTCCATGTTGTAAATTCCTTTTGTCGAACGCAACTTGTTCTTCTTGAAGGTATCCAGATTCTTCTTCTGAATATTCTTCTCAGGGGAATCTGGTCTAGATAAACAAGCTTTTGCACTGTGACCCATTTTGCCACAATTCTTGCATTGATTATTCTTGCTCCAGCATTCATTCTCTGAATGTCCCATTTTGGCACATCTTGTTGCTGCTTTTTATTATGGGCAGTTCCCAACTTGTGGATCTTCATTCCTGCAGCAAATTGTGAAATCTCTTCAGCTGCCAGTTCCACCAACACTAATTTCTACTGCTGTATTTAAAGTCAAAGCATGTTCAGTAAGCAATCTTCTTTGGATAGCCTCATTTTGAGACCACAAATTGCGAAAAGAACCTTCTAATGACTCACCAATATCACAATGTTGTGCAGCCTTTTTAAAGTGGCCACAAAACTGAGCAATGCTTTCACCTACCACTTGATTGCTTTGGTGAAAGAGTCCCGCGATGACTATCAGTGACTTTGGAGGGTAATGCTCTTCAAGGATCTTTGTCAAGTCATCTTAAATTTTGGTCCCTGGCGTTGCTGATGAACCAAGTTCTGGAGCAAATTAAAGGTTTTACTTCCTATTCTTGTGCTGAGAAAAGCTAGTACTAGCAAGTTTTCGAATCTATTTACTTGGACAAAGTACTGAAAACATTCTGCGTAGGAACTGCGTGATTCATTTTCTTCAATGAAAGTACCCTTTGTGTCTAATTGATCCACCATTTCTCTTGCAGGCAGTCGTGACTCAAGACTGCTCAATATATTTACATTTTTTACTGTCTTTGCAGAGCTCCCCTTTTTTAGTCTGGAGACCCTTGATTTACTGTTTTTTAAAGCTGTATAGATGCTGGCTGGAATCTCGCCCCCTCTTCTAAAACCACAGAGAGCTTTTTCTTATTTGCATCTTCATGCAGTGGCAGTTTAATCCTCTTGTTGCTTCTCTCTCTGCAGTCTGAGGACCCACAATCTTTTTCCACCTTAGGATTTTTTCCTCATGTTCTCGCTGAAAAGTAAATCCCACACATTGTCAATTTTCTTTCTGTAATGTCCTAACTAGAAAGAAAATAATGTGGTTTGCACATGTAGATTCAAACCACACAACAAATTTTATTGAAGAGCTGCTCCCTGTACTGCAGAATACAAAACTGAAAGTTAAACAGCAGCCTAAGCATGCACCCTAATGACATTGCCATCAAATCATGTGATCAGCTTCAAAAGTAACCTGCAATCTTGCTGAATATATAAAACCTATCAATACTGCTCTTTATTTTTCTACCCTAATCCGTGCAGCTGAGTCACTTTGGTACCATAGACTTGGGTGTAGCTGCCCTTCTCAGAGAACCATTGCCCTCATCAACATGCAGAATGGAAAACCAGTTACCAAACAGGGTCAATTCAGACCACTCCTGCATGACATACTTGGTTCTTCAGGACTATGTATTTGTAGATAGTGTCTGTGCAGGCACAGACTGCTTCCCTCTGCCTCTACTCTCTTAACATGGGACTTGACCACCTTAACATGCTTTCTATGTAGTTCTCAGCCTTGTGGATTTGCTACAGTGACTCCAGCCATTCCTGAATTTCCAAAATCCAGAACTCAAGTTTCTGCAGCTGGTGACATTTCCTGTGGTTATCGAGGGGGCAGGAAGCTTCCATGACTTTCCACATGTTGTAGGATAGGAATTCCATATAGTTCAGCTGCCTTGTTCATACCTAAACTGTACTTACAGAATGTGTATTCTAAATTGAAGGCCAGAAACTGAGACCCTACTGTGCAAAATGAACTTTACTACTTAGGCAATTGAGTTGGATGATCAGCCATGATCACGATGAAGGGCCAAATGGCCTAGAAAGAAATCATAGAAACCCTACAGTGCAGAAGGAGGCCATTCGGCCCATCGAGTCTGCACCGACCACAATCCCACCCAGGCCCTACCCCCACATATTTTACCCGCTAATCCCTCTAACCTACACATCCCAGGACTCTAAGGGGCAATTTTTTAAAAAAACCTGGCCAATCAACCTAACCCGCACATCTTTGGACTGTGGGAGGAAACCGGAGCACCCGGAGGAAACCCACGCAGACACGAGGAGAATGTGCAAACTCCACACAGACAGTGACCCGAGCCGGGAATCGAACCCGAGACCCTGGAGCTGTGAAGCAACAGTGCTAACCACTGTGCTACCGTGCCGCCCATAGCACTCCTGCTCCTACCTTCTACGTTACTATGCTTTTGTTTACTACTCATAACCGTGCAATTACTGATACATTGCTAGAATTTTGAAAGATACATGAGAAAAATACACACCAACCAATCACTTACATGCTTTCCTGTGGAAATTATTTTCAGCCGATCAACACACTCAGTCCCCTGACTCTTTCCAATGGGGCCACCACTCTCCACATCCTTTTAAACTCAAAGTTAAGGACATTACTTATGTGAACAGCACCGAATTCCTCACTCACTAAATTCCAAACCTTACACTCTGTGATTAGCTGCACTCAGTGACCAGCTGCTGTCCCTGTGCTTGTTTACTGTGCATCTGCAGTCTTTGTCAGGGATTGTTGAGCGGGATTTTATGGCCTCGCTCAAGCGAGACCGGAAATTCCTGCCCAAGGTCAATGAACAATTCTGTTGTCCGCCCCTCGCCCGCTCCGATTCTGTGGTGGGCGGGGCGGTAGAATTCCGGCGCTCCAAAGATGTGCGGGTTAGGTTGATTGGCCATGCTAAAATTGCCCCTTAGTGTCCTCAGATGCGTAGAGGGATTAGTGGGTTAAATATGTAGGGATATGGGGGTAGGGCCTGGGTGGGATTGTGGTCGGTGCAGACTCGATGGGCCAAATGGCCTCTTTCTGTACTGTAGGGATTATATGATTCTATGATTTCTATTTCTTTTATATCAGATCTGCCCCATTATGAATTGTTATTCAAACAGGCAGTCTGCAGTTAACATGCCTTCCGCCTTGGAAAAACTCCAAGTACCGATGTTTTATAAAGTTTAAAGTTTATTTATCAGTGTCACAAGTAGGCTTACATTAACACTGCAATGAAGTTATTGTGAAAATCCCCTGTGTAAGTGGGATCGTAATAGATGGATATGTTCTATTTGACCAGAATGAAGGAACGAAAGTTAAAGGGAAATGGCAAAAACAAATCAGTAATTAGGAGATCTTAAAAACATTGATTTGCACTTTTGAGTTCAAAATCTGTCTCCAGTTCTGAGATTTCAATAACCTGGAAGCATTGGAAGGGTTTATTGTTGGACTCATTGAGATACGTTTTCAATCACAGTTTGTGCTTGGTAACCAGTATCATGTCAAACTTGAACAGGGCAAAAACATCCAGTGTTCTCAGCAAGCCAATGAATAGTTTGGAATTCTAGGTGGGGGCACTCCTTAACAGGGTGCTCTGTGTTTCCAGTCAGTCATTTACATTACTGGAGAAAAACGATATGCATCCTTGTTGAGTTTTTTAATCAGGGAGTAATGAATAATAAAGCCTGCTCACATTAAGGATAGTGCCATGCTCTTAACTGTTTTGCCACAAGATGAATCTTAGTGCCAAATGAATCTCTGATGTGGTAAAACCCATGTCTTCTGCACAAATTGGACCTCATTATTAACCGAGACTTCTTATAATCCCTTCAAACATTGTACTTAAATCAACAAAATTAATTTGAAGCCAGCAGTTTCTCTGGGATCAGAAACAATGAAATTCAGAGGGAATCTGTATAAGATGCATTGATCGCTTGCTGTATCTTGTTATTCTTTCCGCTGTGATCTAAATTTGCTTTTAGCCACATCAAACATAGTTAATTACTATGTAATACTTGCTGCTTTAAGAAAAACTGCGGAAGATTTCTCCAATATTTTGCATTGCTTCCCTGCAGTTACAGCAGGAAGATGTTATCCAAGTCTTCAGTAATTATTTATTGAAGAATGGTTGATGCACAATACGCTAATTAATCATTTTGAAGTCTTAAAGAAGGTAAATATTAGAAAGTAGTCGAGGCGAATGTTGTTAAATATTCAAGGTGCTGAAGAGGTAAGCAGGTGGCTGAACATAAGAAATAGGAGCAGGAGTAGGCCATCTAGCCCCTCAAGCCTGCTCCGCCATTCAATAGGATCATGGCTGATCTGATAGTGGGTTCAGTTCCACTTACCCACCCGCTCCCCATAACCCTTAATTCCCTTAATGGTTAAAAATCTATCTATCTGTGACTTAAACGCATTTAATGAGGTAGCCTCTACTGCTTCATTGGGCAGAGAATTCCAAAGATTCACTACCCGCTGGGAGAAGAAGTTCCTCCTCAACTCTGTTCTAAATTGACTCCCCCGTATTTTGAGGCTATGCCCCCTAGTTCTTGTTTCCATTGTAAATGGAAATAACCTCGCTGCTTCTACCCTGTCTAGCCCCTTCATTATCTTATATGACTCTATAAGATCTCCCCTCAACCTTCTAAACTCCAATGAGTACAGGCCCAGTCTACTCAATCTCTCCTCACAAGCTAACTCCCTCATCTCTGGAATCAACCTGGTGAACCTTCTCTGTACCCCCTCCAAAGCTAATATATCCTTTCTTAAATAAGGGGACCAAAATTGTACACAGCACTCTAGGTGCGGCCTCACCAGTACCCTGTACAGTTGCAGCATGACCTCCCTGCTTTTATACTCCATCCCCCTCGCGATAAAGGCCAACATTCCATTTGCCTTCTTGATCACCTGCTGCACCTGCAGACTGAGTTTTTGTGATTCATGCACAAGGACCCCCAGGTCCCTCTGCACAGTAGCATGTTGTAATTTTTCACCATTTAAATAATAGTCCATTTTACTATTATTCCTTCCAAAGTGGATAACCTCAAACTTACCTACGTTATACTCCATCTGCCAGATCCTTGCCCACTCACTTAGTCTATCCAAATCTCTCTGCAGACTCTCTGTGTCCTTCACGCAATTTGCTGTCCCACTCATCTTTGTGTCATCTGCAAACTTTGTTACCCTACACTCGGTCCCCTCCTCCAGATCGTCTATGTTTATGGTAAATAGTTGAGGCCCCAGCACCGATCCCTGTGGCACGCCACTAGTCACTGATTGCCAACTGGAAAAGCACCCATTTATTCCGACTCTCTGTTTTCTGTTAGATAGCCAATCCTCAATCCACGCTAACACTTTACCCCCAACTCCATGTACCTTTATCTTATGCAGCAACCTTTTGTGAGGCACCTTATCGAATGCCTTCTGGAAATCTAAATACACCACATCCACCAGTTCCCCTCTGTCAACCGCACTCGTTATATCCTCAAAAAATTCCAGTAAATTAGTCAAACATGGCTTTCCCTTCATGAATCCATGCTGCATCTGCTTGATTGAACCATTCTTTTCCAGGTGTCCTGCTATTTCTTCCTTAATGATAGATTCCAGCATTTTCCCAACTACAGATGTTAAGCTAACCGGCCTGTAGTTACCTGCCTTTTGTCTACCTCCTTTTTTAAACAGTGGCGTTACATTAGCTGTTTTCCAATCAGCCGGCACCTCCCCAGAGTCCAGTGAATTTTGATAAATTACAACTAATGAATTTGCTATTACTTCTGCCGTTTCTTTTAGTACCCTGGGATGCATTCCATCCGGACCAGGGGACTTGTCCACCTTTAGTCCCATTAGCCCACCCAGTACTACCTCTTTAGTAATAGTGATTGTTTTAAGGTCCTCACCCCACACAGTCCCATGACCGTCAATTATTGGTATGTTATTTGTGTCCTCCACTGTGAAGACCGACACAAAAAACTTGTTTAAGGCCTCGGCCATTTCCTTGTTTCCTATTATTAAATCCCCCTTCTCATCTTCTAAGGGACCAACATTTACTTTAGCAATCTTTTCCGTTTTATATATATGTAAAAACTTTTACTATCAGTTTTTATATTTTGTGCCAGTTTACTTTCATAATCTATCTTTCCTTTCTTTATTGCTTTCTTAGTAAGTCTTTTTATGTTTTTTAAAGCCTTACCAATCTTCTAGTTCCCCACTAATTTTGCCCACTCTTTATGCATTGGTTTATAATTTGATACTCTCCTTTATTTCCTTAGTTATCCATGGCTGGTTATCCCTTTTCTTACATTCCTTCTTTTTCACTGGAATATATTTTTGCTGAGTACTGAGAAAAATCTCCTTAAAAACCCTCCACTGTTCCTCAACTGTCCCACCAATTAGTCTGTGGTCCCAGTCTACATTTGCGAACTCCGCTCTCATCCTATTGTACTCCCCTCTGTTCAAGCAGAGGACACTGGTTTGGGACCCTACTTTCTCACCCTCCATCTGTATTAGAAATTCAACCATACTGTGATCACTCATTCCAAGAGGATCCCTCACAAGGAGATCATTAATTTTACCTGTCTCATTACACAGGACCAGATCCAAGATAACTCGCTCCCTCGTAGGTTCTGTAACATACTGTTCGAGGAAACTATCGCGACAGCATTCTAAGAACTCTTCTTCAAGTCCACCGTGTCTGACTTGAGTTGACCAATCAATATGCAGGTTAAAATCCCCCATGATTATTGCTGTTCCATTTCTACATGCATCTGTTATTTGTTTGTTTATAGCCCGCCCCACCTTGAAGTTATTATTTGGGGGCCTATAGACCACGCCCACCAGTGACTTTCTCCCCTTACTATTCCTTATCTCCACCCACAACGATTCCACATTCTGCTCCTTAGAGCCTATATCGTCTCTCACTACCGCCCTGATGTTATCTTTAATTAACAGAGCTACCCCATCTCCTTTTCCTTCCTGTCTATCCTTCCGAAATGTCTGACACTCCTGGATATTTAGTTCCCAGTCCTGGTCACCCTGCAACCACGTTTCTGTAATGGCCACTAGATCATACCCATATGTACTGATTTGTGCCGTCAACTCATTCACTTTGTTTTGAACACTACGTGCATTCAGGTAAAGTGTCTTTATGTTAGTCTTTCTTACCTGGACCCGATTTGTTAGTGCATTCCTTTGTTTGCATGCTCTGTCCCTTCCTGTCACAGACTGGTTATTCTTCCCCAGACCGTCTCCTTGCACTGTGTTGACCACCTCCCTTCTCATGCTTGTCACCTTTTTTACTCTGCCTGAGGTTAGATTCCTGCCACCTTCTATACTCTCTGTTCTATTACGTGGTCTGGAAACTTTACTAACCTCTCCTGAGCCCTCGGCCCCTTTAACTAGTTGAAAGTCCTCATCATTAACCTGCACTCCTACCCTCTCCTTTACCTTTGATTTTCTAATTCTCCATACAACTAAACCCTCCCCCCCACTATTTAGTTTGATATTTAGGCTTCATGGTATCCTAAGCTGAAACATTAGTTTAGCCCGCTTTTAGTACAGGACACTTTCTTGGTGAAGGAGTTGATTCAGTGCTGGGCAGCAACATCAACACAGCTAGGGTGGTGACCACTGAGGAGACCTTGGTGCAAGACCTTTGTCCTTCAGTGCTTCAGGACATTCACTCCGTGGTGCAGGACACACACGCCATGGTGCAGGAACTCACTGGGATCCATCAGTGCCAACTGTGACAGTACTGTCCCTTTAAGAGTTCATGTTTCATGTTTCAAGGCAGGATGTTTCCAGCAGGCCCTGGAATTTGGTGGGCACAATATTGTCTGTGACTGGTGTCCTTCATTGTTGCTGAAGCAGGGTAATTGGAACAGTGTTGATTTTAATCTGGATTAATGTCCTGTGGTTTTAATGTGGCTCCTGGAATTGCTGAGTGGAGCTTGATTGGGGCTGATTGACAGGTTATGTCATGCGACTGAAGACAGCTTTTTTTCCATAAAAAATTGTTTAGTTTCATTTTCTCAGTTGCTGACGGAAGCTGGTGGAAGCGGGCAGTGTCTCTTTTTCTCTCTCTCTCTCTCTCTCTGTCTCTCTCTCTCTCTTTCCAGAGGCTTTCTGAAAAGTCCAAGACTGGAAGTCTTAGAGATTTGATCCAACATTGAAAGGACTAATTCACAGTAGGTGTTAAGATCCAGCATCACATGAGCATATTTGCTTTCATGCTAACTTTGTCTGAAGAAAGGTATCTGTTTATGGGGTTGCTTTACATTGGAACAACTGAGATAGCTAGTTGTTAAGGATTATACTGTGTCATATTTAAGTCTTGTAATTGGTAAAAGTTATGCTAATTATTTTTGTTATATTCTAACTGTGTTCTTAAATAAACTTTGTTTGATAAAAGCTTCCTAGTGGGTCACTTGAATCAGGCCTGGAGTGAAACAACTTATGCTCACCAATGCCAAAATCAATTGTAAAACTTGGGGTCGAGGCTAACTTCATAAAACACCTTGGAGTTTCTGGCCTGGGTCTTAACACAACTCTGGAGGATAGCAGGGCTTCTTCAGGACACTCCAGCTGCCCCCTCACACAAGGAAGAAGCCAGGGGCCCTCAGGCACCCATTATGAGAGGCATGGATAGAGTGGATAGTCAGAAGCTTTTTCCCAGGGTAGAAGAGTCAATTACTAGGGGGCACAGGTTTAAGGTGCGAGGGGTAAGGTTTAAAGGAGATGTACGAGGCAGATTTTTTACACAGTGAGTAGTGGGTGCCTGGAACTCGTTGCCAGGGGAGGGAGTGGAAGCGGATACGATAGTGACTTTTAAAGGGCATGTTGACAAATACATGAATAGGATGGGAATGGAGGGATATGGTCCCCGGAAGGGTAGTGGGTTTTGGTTAAGTCGAACAGCATGGTCGATGCAGGCTTGGAGGGCCAAAGGGCCTGTTCCTGTGCTGTAATTTTCTTTGTTCTTTGTTCTAGGGGGAGGATCATCTGGTACATATCCCAGCACCATCCACCCAGGTGACACTGAGAGAACATAAGAACAAAAAACTGCAGGAGGAAGCAATTCAGCCCCTCAAGCCTGCTGTGTCATTCAATATGATCAAGACTGATCTAATCTTGGCCTCATCATCACCTTCCTGCCCACTCGCCATAACCATTCATCCCAGTGCTGATTAAAAACCGATCCAGCTCCTCCTTAGATTTGCTCAATGTTCCGGTGTCCACTGCACTCTGGAGTGGAGAATTCCACAGATGCAGCACACTTTGAGTGAAGTAATACCTCCTTGTTCCTGTTTGAAATCTGTCACCCCTTAGCCTTAAACTCTGGTCTCTATTTCTAGAATGTCCATCCAGGGGTATCCTGCCCACCGGAATCCCCTGTTGTTGTGAGCCCTTCAGCTCCAGCTGCACGGGTTGAGGAGGGTGGCACTGCCATACTGAGAGTGTGCGCTGCCATCAGTCAGACAGGAGAGCAATGCTCATACAGGTTAATGTCTGATAGGGAAGGAAATCTGCCGTCCTTACCTGGTCTGGCCAACATGTGACTCCCCAGCCACAGCAATGTGGTTGACTCTCAAATGCTCCCTGAAGGGCAGGTCTGGATGGGCAATAAATGCTGGTCCAGTGAGTGACACCCACATCCTGTAAAACAGTAAAAAATATATATAAATAAACAGCAATCGTCTAATGTTTAATTTGAAATGAAATTCAACAATCTCTATCTCGTAATACCAAATTACTCTGTTTGGAAATACAAGTGCACTATAGAATGATTAACGAGGAAAGCAGCAATGGATTTGTCGAAATCCCTTCCTTTACTGAAGTACTTCCAGGATGATCCGTGCTTCACCACATCTTCACGGTTACTCTATTTATAATTTGATTGGCAGAATGGTAAAGATGACTCTCAAAGTTTGGGATTGGTTCTGTGCATAACCGATTGCTACCTCTGGAGAAAGCCTTTTGATTTCAGGCCGTCCATTACCTGGTGCCTAATTCCACTGAACCTTTTAACTTAAATAAAAACAGAAGTGCTGAAAAACCTCTGGCAACATCTGTGGGGTTAGAAACAGAGTTGACACTTTGGGTTTATATGACTCTTCTTTGGAATCTTAGTCACATTGGATTCAAAGCATTAACTGTGTCCTGAATTTTCCAGCCATTCACTCCCTGGCGTCACTGCCAGCTAGGACAGATAATTTGGTGCTCAGTCAAACCCTGTTCACTGCAGCGGGACCAGAAAATCCCACCGTGCGAAAATTCCACCCTGTGTGTTTCTCCCTCCACAGATGCTTCCAGACTTGTTGGTTATTTCCAGCCTTTTCTGTTTTACATAAGGACATAAGAACATAAGAACTCGGAGCAGGAGTCGGCCATCTGGCCCCTTGAGCCTGCTCCGCCATTCAATAAGATCATGGCTGATCTTTTTGTGGACTCAGCTCCACTTACCCGCCCGCTCACCATAACCCTTAATTCCTTTACTGTTCAAAAATCTATCTATCCTTGCCTTAAAAACATTCAATGAGGTAGCCTCAACTGCTTCACTGGGCAGGGAATTCCACAGATTCACAACCCTTTGCCAGATTTCCAGCATCTGCAGTGTTTTAGCTTTATTTGAATGGTTGGACTACTTTAGTTTCTCTTGAACTAATCTTTATTCAAAAAATTGGAATTATTACTGCTGCCACAGTTTCAAAAATATCTTGTTACGAATATTTAACATTAACAGATTAGGAGAAAGCTCTAATCTAATAAAAGTGGTATTGTACAGCTGTCATTGACTAAACCATCTCTGAAGCGAAACTCATCTCCAAACTCCATGGCCTGGGGCTTGGCTCCTCCCTTTGCAACTGGATCCTGAACTTCCTAACCCATAGACCACAGTCAGTAAGGAAAGGCAACAACGCCTCCTCCATGATCATCCTCAACACCAATGCCCCACAAGGCTGTGTTCTCAGGCCCCTACTATACTCCTTATACACCTATGACTGTGTGGCCAAATTCCCCTCCAATTCGATTTTCAAGTTTGCGGGCGACACCACCGTAGTGGGTCGGATCTCAAACAATGATGAAATGGAGTACAGGAATGAGATAGAGAATCTGGTGAACTGGTGCGATGACAATAATCTCTCCCGCAATGTCAAAATGAAGGAGAAAGTCATCGACTTCAGGAAGTGCAGTGGAGAACATGCCCCTGTCAACATCAATGGGGTGGAAGTGGAAATGTTCGAGTGCTTCACGTTACTAGGTGTGCAGATCACCAACAACCTGTCCTGGTCCCCCCATGGGATTTACGACCATTTAGAAAGATGCGGATTAATCCGGGATAGTCAGCACGGATTTGTGAAGGGCAAATCGTGCCTCACAAATTTGATAGAATTTTTTGAGGAGGTAACTAGGTGTGTTGATGAAGGTAGGGCGGTTGATGTCATATACATGGATTTTAGTAAGGCGTTTGATAAGGTCCCCCATGGTCGGCTTATGATGAAAGTAAGGAGGTGTGGGATAGAGGGAAAGTTGGCCGATTGGATAGGTAACTGGCTGTCTGATCGAAGACAGAGGGTGGTGGTGGATGGAAAATTTTCGGACTGGAGGCAGGTTGCTAGCGGAGTGCCGCAGGGATCGGTGCTTGGTCCTCTGCTCTTTGTGGTTTTTATTAATGACTTAGAGGAGGGGGCTGAAGGGTGGATCAGTAAATTTGCTGATGACACCAAGATTGGTGGAGTAGTGGATGAGGTGGAGGGGTGTTGTAGGCTGCAAAGAGACATAGATAGGATGCAAAGCTGGGCTGAAAAATGGCAAATGGAGTTTAACCCTGATAAATGTGAGGTGATTCACTTTGGTAGGACTAATTTAAATGCGGATTACAGGGTCAAAGGTAGGGTTCTGAAGACTGTGGAGGAACAGAGAGATCTTGGGGTCCATATCCACAGATCTCTAAAGGTTGCCACTCAAGTGGATAGAGCTGTGAAGAAGGCATATAGTGTGTTAGCTTTTATTAACAGGGGGTTGGAGTTTAAGAGCCGTGGGGTTATGAACATAGAACATAGAACATAGAAAGCCACAGCACAAACAGGCCCTTCGGCCCACAAGTTGCGCCGATCACATCCCCACCTCTAGGCCTATCTATAGCCCTCAATCCCATTAAATCCCATGTACTCATCCAGAAGTCTCTTAAAAGACCCCAACGAGTTTGCCTCCACCACCACCGACGTCAGCCGATTCCACTCACCCACCACCCTCTGAGTGAAAAACTTACCCCTGACATCTCCTCTGTACCTACCCCCCAGCACCTTAAACCTGTGTCCTCTCGTAGCAACCATTTCAGCCCTTGGAAATAGCCTCTGGGAGTCTACCCTATCCAGACCTCTCAACATCTTGTAAACCTCTATCAGGTCACCTCTCATCCTTCGTCTCTCCAGGGAGAAGAGACCAAGCTCCCTCAACCTATCCTCATAAGGCATGCCCCCCAATCCAGGCAACATCCTTGTAAATCTCCTCTGCACCCTTTCAATGGCTTCAACATCTTTCCTGTAATGAGGTGACCAGAACTGCGCGCAGTACTCCAAGTGGGGTCTAACCAGGGTCCTATAAAGCTGCAGCATTATCTCCCGACTCCTAAACTCAATCCCTCGATTAATGAAGGCCAGTACGCCGTACGCCTTCTTGACCGCATCCTCCACTTGCGAGGCCGATTTAAGAGTCCTATGGACCCGGACCCCAAGGTCCTTCTGATCCTCTACACTGCTAAGAATGGTACCCTTCATATTATACTGCTGCTTCTAGTTATGCTGCAACTATTGAATGGCATCAAGGTTGGTAAGTCGCCGGGACCGGATGGGATGTACCCCAGGTTACTGTGGGAGGCGAGGGAGGAGATTGCGGAGCCTTTGGCGATGATCTTTGCATCGTCGATGGAGACGGGAGAGGTTCCGGAGGATTGGAGGATTGCAGATGTGGTCCCTATATTCAAGAAAGGGAACAGGGACAGCCCGGGAAATTACCCACCGGTGAGTCTAACCTCAGTGGTTGGTAAGTTGATGGAGAGGATCCTGAGAGACAGGATTTATGATCATCTAGAGAAGTTTAGTATGATCAAAAGTAGTCAGCACGGCTTTGTCAAGGGCAGGTCGTGCCTTACGAGCCTGGTTGAGTTCTTTGAAAATGTGGTCTATATGGACTTCAGCAAGGCGTTCGATAAGGTCCCCCATGCAAGACTTCTTGAGAAAGTGAGAGGGCATGGGATCCAAGGGGCTGTTGCCTTGTGGATCCAGAACTGGCTTGCCTGCAGAAGGCAGAGAGTGGCTGTGGAGGGGTCTTTCTCTGCATGGAGGTCAGTGACCAGTGGAGTGCCCCAGGGATCTGTTCTGGGACCCTTGCTGTTTGTCATTTTCATAAATGACCTGGATGAGGAAGTGGAGGGATGGGTTGGTAAGTTTGATGACGACACCAAGGTAGGTGGTGTTGTGGATAGTTTGGAGGGATGTCAGAAGTTGCAGCGAGACATAGATAGAATGCAAGACTGGGCGGAGAAGTGGCAGATGGACTTCAACCCGGATAAGTGTGTGGTGATCCATTTTGGCAGATCCAATGGGATGAAGCAGCAGTATAATATGAAGGGTACCATTCTTAGCAGTGTAGAGGATCAGAAGGACCTTGGGGTCCGGGTCCATAGGACTCTTAAATCGGCCTCGCAGGTGGAGGATGCGGTCAAGAAGGCGTACGGCGTACTGGCCTTCATTAATCGAGGGATTGAGTTTAGGAGTCGGGAGATAATGCTGCAGCTTTATAGGACCCTGGTTAGACCCCACTTGGAGTACTGCGCGCAGTTCTGGTCACCTCATTACAGGAAAGATGTTGAAGCCATTGAAAGGGTGCAGAGGAGATTTACAAGGATGTTGCCTGGATTGGGGGGCATGCCTTATGAGGATAGGTTGAGGGAGCTTGGTCTCTTCTCCCTGGAGAGACGAAGGATGAGAGGTGACCTGATAGAGGTTTACAAGATGTTGAGAGGTCTGGATAGGGTAGACTCTCAGAGGCTATTTCCAAGGGCTGAAATGGTTGCTACGAGAGGACACAGGTTTAAGGTGCTGGGGGGTAGGTACAGAGGAGATGTCAGGGGTAAGTTTTTCACTCAGAGGGTGGTGGGTGAGTGGAATCGGCTGACGTCGGTGGTGGTGGAGGCAAACTCGTTGGGGTCTTTTAAGAGACTTCTGGATGAGTACATGGGATTTAATGGGATTGAGGGCTATAGATAGGCCTAGAGGTGGGGATGTGATCGGCGCAACTTGTGGGCCGAAGGGCCTGTTTGTGCTGTGGCTTTCTATGTTCTATGTTCTATGTTCTATGTACAGGACCTTGGTGAGACCGCATTTGGAATATTGCGTGCAGTTCTGGTCACCTCACTATAAGAAGGATGTGGAAGCGCTGGAAAGAGTGCAGAGGAGATTTACCAGGATGCTGCCTGGTTTGGAGTGTCGGTCTTATGAGGAAAGGTTGAGGGAGCTGGGGCTGTTCTCTCTGGAGCGGAGGAGATTGAGGGGAGACTTAATAGAGGTTTATAAAATGATGAAGGGGATAGATCGAGTGAACGTTCAAAGACTATTTCCTCGGGTGGATGGAGCTATTACGAGGGGGCATAACTATAGGGTTCATGGTGGGAGATATAGGAAGGATATCAGAGGTAGGTTCTTCACGCAGAGAGTGGTTGGGGTGTGGAATGGACTGCCTGCAGTGATAGTGGAGTCAGACACTTTAGGAACATTTAAGCGGTTATTGGATAGGCACATGGAGCACACCAGGATGGTAGGGAGTGGGATAGCTTGATCTTGGTTTCAGATGAAGGTCGGCACAACATCGTGGGCCGAAGGGCCTGTTCTGTGCTGTACTGTTCTATGTTCTATGTTCTATGCCGACACCATAGTTAAGAAAGCCCACCAACGTCTTTACTTTCTCAGGAGGCTAAGGAAATTTGGCATTTCCGCTCTGACTCTCACCAACTTTTACAGATGCACCATAGAAAGCATTCTTTCTGGTTGTATCACAGCTTGGTATGGCTCCTGCTCTGTCCAAGGCTGCAAGAAACTACCAAGAATCATGAACGAAGCCCAGTCCATCACGCTAATCAGCCTCCCATCCATTGACTCTGTCTACACTTCCCGCTGCCTCGGAAAAATAGCCAGCATAACCGAGGACCCCATACATCCTGGACATAGACTATTCAACCTTCTTCCATCGGGAGAAAGATACAAAAGTCTGAGGACACGTACCAACCGACTCGAGAACAGCTTCTTCCCTGCTGCCATCAGACTTTTGAATGGACTTACCTTGCATTAAGTTGATCTTTCTCTACACCCTAGCTATGACTGTAACACTACATTCTGCACCCTCTCCTTTCCTTCTCTATGAATGGTATGCTTTGTCTGTACAGCGTGCAAGAAACAATACTTTTCACTGTATACTAATCTGCATGATGAAAAGATTCTATAACTGAGCATTGTGGAATGAAAAGTTAAAGAACATGAAGGCAGAAGAGCAACAACAAAAATCCAGCCGGATTTTTAAATTCAGAGACATGGTAATGGAGTAACACAGATTCTAGTGAACTTTGCTATCATTGCTGTCCAGCGGCTCAGTGCCATTTAATGGATGCTGATCATTAATTCCATAAATACCCTTTTTTAAAGAACACCATCAAACAGAAACTTTGTTTGCCAAGTTTATCACAATCAACAATTAGAATGTTTTCCCAATTTTAATGGGTTATTTAATCCAATGTAACACTCTCCTATATTGTCCTGATATCCTTTCTCCTTATTCTCAGTGGAGTATGTTTTACAGAGTGACTGAAACATTTCCATTTCACAAACACTGTCCCCGTTACTCTCCAATTACTGGAAATTAGACACAATTAGTGTCGAATTGGTGTCGAGTTTTGTGCTTTAAACACAAATCCACTGGGGACTGGGCTGCGATCACTTCATCCCATCAGACTCAGAACCATTACTGGCTGCAAATGGAGAGAGATTCTTCTCTGTAATCCCAAAGGTGAGTAAAATAAACTATAAGAGCTGTTCCCCTCACTCCAACCCGAGCTAGAATTTTAAAGTGCAACTTGACTTCAATAATTAAGTTCAAAACTTAATGTCTGAATGCTGTTACTACAAGATGTGTTGAATGACATTACTGCATCAGACACAGCTGATTTAATTTTAAAAACACATTATCAGATAATTGAACAATTCTGACTGTGATAACTGTTTCAATTATAATTATTAGCCCATTAAAAATATCTTTTTTTTTGGCATCCGCCTGCTGTAGGTGTGGCTTGCTGGAACTGAAGGAGAGAGAACCGAGAACCTTGACATCTGGTGAGACACGTGTTCTGTTGGCAATGCTTCCTTCTTAATTTGAATGGCTGCCAACTGCTATTAGAATCCAGATGGGCACAACTCTCTTCAGAGTTAAACTGACAGAGATATTCTCTCAAAGTGGGTCATGTCCGCATAGCAGTTAGCGGTTTCTATGGGGGTTTGGTGACAGTCTCATGGTGTGAATTCAACATGCTTCACTGGTCATTGTGATTAATAAGCAAATGATTCTTGAAAGTGCGGGACCAGTAACCTCTGCTGCTTGCCAAATAACTCTTATTAAAAAAAAAACTAACGAAACAAAAGAAAACTACACCAGCTACATATGTCTCACATTTGTCTTTGCCAAGTTCACTATCTATTTTGAATAGATTCTTGATCTTTTAGTAAGCAGTTATGATGAGATAATAACATTATCCTACTTTGCTAGAGATTAGTGACAAGCTAGAAATATAAAGTAAAACCAGGGAGTCCTGGGCACTCAAGTGAAAGTGAAAAAGGATAACTGATGGTTTTATTGGGACCCAGACTTCCACTGCAATATAATACTCCACTTCTCTGTCAGATAATGGGAACTGTCATTATTATTTGCAGGATTTTATATTTAATATTTTATGAACTTTGAAAATTGAATAGAATATCCACCCTGTCAAGACCCATCAGGGTCTTGTATGTTTCAATCAAGTCACCTCTTACTCTTCTAAGCTCCAGTGGACACAAGACTAGCTAGTCTCGCTTTTCCTTATAAGACAATCTGGTAAACCTCCTCCAGACTTGTTACAACATATTTACATCTTTCCTTAAATAAGACGACCAATACTGTACACAGTACTCCAAATGTAGTCTGACTTGGGGAGCACGATGGCACAGTGGTTAGCACTGCTGCCTCACAGTACCCGGGACCTGGGTTTGATTCCTGGCTTGGCTCACTGTCTGTGTGGAGTCTGCACATTCTCCCCGTGTCTGCGTGGGTTTCCTCCGAGTGCTCCAATTTCCTCCCAGAGTCCAAAGATGTGTAGGTTCGGTGCATTGGCCATGATAAATTGCCTCTTAGTTTTCAAAGATGTGCCCAAAGATAGGGAGATTAGCAGGGTAAAACTGTGGGGTTGTGGGGATAGGGTTGGGCTGTGGGAAGAGGCTCCATTGAAGTGTCAGTGCAGACTTTTTGGGCCGAATGGCGTCCTTCTGCACTGTATCCTTTCGAAGATTCTATGACAAGTGAAGCATAACCCTCTCATTTTGTAATCAATTCCCTCTCACAATAAACAATAGCATTCTATTAGCTGTCCTAATTACTTGCTGTACCTGAACACCAGCCTTTTGTGATTCATGCACTAGGATACCCAGATCCCTCTGAAAAACAGTACCGTCCAGAACCCACGAAAAGGATTGAAATTAATGTATGAATATTTAAATCAGCCTCGATCTGTACCCCGGTGTGAGACTGATTACACAAAACAAAATGGCCTGGGAGACCTGCAACCTGCTGGCCGCTGGGCAGGGATTAGATCTTTTTTGACTCCTGCTTATATTTTACGCCCCGCCGCACTACAAGACCAGCACAGCGGGGTGGGAAAATCGCACCCATAAAAACTAGGAGCAGGTATAGACCATTCGGTCTTTTGAGCCCGGTCCACCACGGCTGATCTCACCAGCACACTCCTGCTCTCTCTCCATCTACCTTGACACCTTCAGAGTCTCGAGATCGATCCATTTCCCTCTTCAGTATATTCAGCGATTTGGCCCCCACAGTTTTCTGTGGTAGAGAATTCCACAGGTTCACCACTCTCTGAGTGAAGAAATTTCTCCTCATCTCAATCCTAAATGATCCCGTATCCTGAGACTCTTTGTTCTAGACCCCTGAGCCAGAGGAAATACCATCCCTGTATCCAGTCTGTCCAGCCCTCTCTGAATATTATACGTTTCAGTGAGATCATCTCATTCTTCTAAATTCCAGTGACTAGAAGCCCAGTCGACCCAATTTCTCCTTTCTTAGATATGGAGACCAAAAGTGCACATGATATTCCAGGTGTGATCTCAGCAAGACCCTGTACAGCTGCAGTAAGACATCCTTTGCTCCTGTACTCAAGTCCTCTTGCGATGAAATACAACATAATGTGCCTTCCTAACTGCTTGTTGTACCTGTACGCTTGCTTTCAGTGACTGGTGTACAAGGACATCCAGGTCCCTTTGTACATCTACATTTCCCAATCTATCACCATTTAAATAATACTTTGCCATTTTGTTTTTCCTTCTGAAGTGAATAACTTAATGCAAGTGTCTGTTAAGGAGTAATCCTAATAAGAACTCATCATTGGGGGTATGAAACTGTCCCATCACTTTATATTGAAGCACTTCTGTACACGACTGTGTACAGTTCCGGTCACCCTATTATAGAAAGGATATTATTAAACTAGAAAGAGTACAGAAAAGATTTACTAGATTGATACCGGGACTTGATGGTTTGAGGATGTAGAGATCCTTCAGAATGATCTGTTCAGGTTGGGTGAGTAGACAAATCAATGGCAGATGCAGTATAATTTGGATAAATGTGAGGTTGTTCACTTTGGAAGCAAAAACAAGGCAGCAGATTACTACCTGAATGGCTGTAAATTGGGGGAGGGGAGTGTGCAGCGGGACCTGGGTGTCCTTGTGCACCAGTCACTGAAGGTAAGCATGCAGGTGCAGCAGGCGGTAAAGAAGGCAAATGGCATGTTGGCATTCATTGCGAGAGGTTTTGAGTACAGGAGCAGGGATGTGTTGTTGCAATTACACAGGGCATTGGTGAGGCCACACCTGGAGTATTGTGTGCAGTTTTGGTCTCCTTTTCTGAGCAAGGATGTTCTTGCTCTCGAGGGAGTGCAGCAAAGGTTTACCAGGCTGATTCCAGGGATGGTGGGACCAATGTATTGACTAGGTTAGGATTCGCTGGAGTTCGGACAAATGAGGGGGGATCTCATAAAGACGTATAAAATTCTAACAGGTTTGGACAGGATAGATGCAGGGAGGATGTTCCGATGGTGGGGGAATCCAGGACCAGGGGTCACAGTCTGAGGATTCAGGGTAGACTATTTAGGATGGAGATAAGGAGACATTTCTTCACCCAAAAAGTGGTGAGCCTGTGGAATTCATTACCACCGTAAGTAGTTGATGCCAAAATATTGAATATATTCAAGAGGTGGCTGGATATAGCACTTGGGGCAAAAGGGATTAAAGGTTATGGGGAAGAAGCAGGATTAGGCTATTAGGTGGAGCAGGCTCGAAGGGCCAAATGGCCTCCTCCTGCTCCTATCTTCTCTATTGCTATGGGGCCATGCCACACCATAGAGGTTGTTTGGGAATCACGCCTTGGCATAGAGGCATGCGGGACCAGAATGGGTGGTTGGGGGCCTCACCTTGGTGTGGGGGAAAACGAGAGGGCCTTTTGAACTTGCTACTCAGAAGGATCCCTCAAGCTGACTATGGCTCATGACTCCTCTGAGATGCTGGGAAGCACGACTCTTTGAAAAGCTGCCTTAATCTCTATACCTAGCCTCTCACTGCAGCCAGCCAGCTCCGGAGTGGAGGGTGCAGGCTTATGTCCTGAACTAACTCATACCCTCCCAAGGCACTCCTGAAAATTTAAAACTGTGGGAATGGGGTTGAGAACCCTGAACCAGAACTTGCCTGCCATTTTAAAAGGCTTCTAAGAACAAAGAACAAAGAAATTACAGCACAGGAACAGACCCTTCAGCCCTCCAAGCCTGCACCGACCATGCTGCCCGACTTAACTAAAACCCCTTACCCTTCTGGGGATCATATCCCTCTATTCCCATCCTATTCATGTATTTGTCAAGACGCCCCTTACAAGTCACTACCGTATCCACTTCCACTACCTCCCCCGGCAACGAGTTCCATGTGCCCACTACTCTTTGTGTAAAAAATCTGCCTCGTACATCTCCTTTAAACCTTGCCCCTCGCACCTTAAACCTGTGCCCCCCAGTAATTGACTCTTCCACCCTGGGAAAAAGTTTCCACTCTGTCCATGCCTCTCAATCTTGTAGACTTCTATCAGGTCTCCCCTCAACCTCCACCACTCCAGTGAGAACAAACCAAGTTTCTACAACCTCTCCTCATAGCTAATGCTCTCCATACCAGGCAACATCCTGGTAAATCTTTTCTGTACCCTCTCCAAAGCCTTCACATCCTTCTGGTAGTGTGGCGACCAGAATTGAACACTATATTCCAAGTGTAGCCTAACTAAGATTCTATAAAGCTGCAACATGACTTGCCAATTTTTAAACTCAATACCCCGGCCGATGAAGGCAAGCATGCCGTATGCCTTCTTGACTCCCTTCTCCACCTGCGTTGCCACTTTCAGTGACCTGTGTACCTGTACACCCAGATCTCTTTGCCTATCAATACTCCTCAGGGTTCTGCCATTTACTGTATATTTCTTATCTGTATTAGACTTTCCAAAATGCATTACCTCACATTTGTCCGGATTAAACTCCATCTGCCATCTCTCTGCCCAAGTCTCCAACTGATCTATATCCTGCTGCATCCTCTGATGGTCCTCATCGCTATCCGCAAATCCACCAACCTTTGTGTCGTCCGCAAACATACTAATCAATCCAGTTACATTTTCCTCCAAATCATTCATATATATTACAAACAGCAAAGGCCCCAGCACTGATCCCTGAGGAACACCACTTGTCACAGCCCTCCATTCAGAAACGCACCCTTCCACTGCTACCCTCTGTCTTCTTTGACCGAGCCAGTTTTGGATCCACCTTGCCAGCTCACATCTGATCCCATGCAACTTCACCTTCTGCACCAGTCTGCCATGAGGGACCTTGTCAAAGGCCTTACTGAAGTCCATGTAGACAACATCCACTGCCCTACCCTCATCAATCACCTTCGTCACTTTCTCAAAAAACTCGATCAAGTTAGTGAGACACGACCTCCCCTTCACAAAACCATGTTGCCTCTCACTAATACATCCACTTATTTACACGTGGGAATAAATCCTGTCTCGAAGAATCCTCTCCAATAATTTCCCTGCCACTGATGTAAGGCTCACCGGCCTGTAATTACCTGGATTATTCTTGCTACCCTTCTTAAACAAAGGAACAACATTGGCTATTCTCCAATCCTCTGCGACCTCCCCTGTAGCCAGTGAGGATACAAAGATTTCTCTCAAGGCCCCAGCAATTTCCTCCATTGCCACTCTCAGTATTCTGGGGTATATCCCATCAGGCCCTGGGGACTTGTCTACCTTAAAGTTTCTCAAGAACCCCAATACATCCTCCTTTTTGATCTCAACATGACTCAAACTATCTACACATCCTTTCCCAGACTCATCGTCCACCAAGTCCTTCTATTTGGTGAATACTGACGCAAAGTACTCATTTAATACCTCGCCCATTTCCTCTGGCTCCACGCATAGATTGTCCTTGAGTGGGCCAACTGTCTCCCTGGCTACCCTCTTGCTCTTTATATATGTATAAGGGACTGGTGCAGGGGGCAGGGATTCAAGTTCCTGGACCATTGGGACCTCTTTAGGGGCAGGTGTGACCTGTACACAAAAAACAGGTGGCACTTGAATCCCAGGGGGACCAATATCCTGGTGGCAAGGTTGGCTAAGGCTACTGGGGAGAGTTTAAACTAGATAGGTTGGGGGGAAGGGATCGAGACAAGGTGACTGGGAGAGAGGAACTTAGCTCGCAAACAGAGAAGGGTGATAGATGGTGCAAGAGGGAGGATGGAAGGGGGATAGAGAAGGAGAGAGCTCAGACCAAAGGATTGAGATGTGTTTACTTTAATGCCAGGAGTATAGTGAATAAAGGGGATGAGCTCAGAGCATGGATCGATGCCTGGAAGTGTGATGTGGTGGCCATTACTGAGACTTGGATGTCTCAGGGACAGGACTGGATACTCCAGGTGCCGGGATTCAGATGTTTCAGGAAGGACAGGGAGGGAGGCAAGAGAGGGGGTGGAGGGGCACTGCTGATCAGGGATAGTGTCACAGCTGTAGAGAAGGCAAATGCTGTGGAGGGATTGTCTACAGAGTCTCTGTGGGTGGAAGTTCGGAGTGGGAAGGGGTCGATCACTTTGCAGGGAGTTTTCTATAGGCCGCCCAATAGTAACAGGGAGGTGGAGGAGCAGATAGGGAAACAGATCCTGGAGAGTTGCAATAATAGCAGAGTTGTTGTGATGGGAGACTTTAATTTCCCAAACATAGATTGGAATATCCCTAGAGTAAGGGGATTGGATGGGGAGGAGTTCGTTAGGTGTGTTCAGGAGGGTTTCCTGACACAGCATGTGGACAAACCTACAAGAGGAGAGGCTGTACTTGTTCTGATACTGACCAATGAACCTGGACTGGTATCAGATTTCTCAGTGGGAGACCATCTTGGGGATAGCGATCATAACTCTTTCTCCTTTATGCTTGCATTGGAAAAAGAGAGGATCAGGCAGGCTAGGAAAGTGTTTATATGGAGTAAGGGGAAATATGAAGACATAAGGCAGCAAATTAGAGGAGTGAATTGGAAGGAGGTATTCTCAGGGAAATGTACTGAAGAGAGGTGGCAGTTTTTCAAGGAATGTCTGTCTAGAGTTCTACAGGACAATGTTCCGAGCAGACAGGGAGGAGTTGGTAGGTTAAAGGAACCGTGGTGCACGAATGCTGTGTGGGACCTAGTCAAGAAGAAAAAGAAAGCGTACAAAAGGTTCAGAGAGCTTGGCGAAGATAAGGATCCAGATGATTATACGGCTTGTAGGAAGGGACTAAAGAAGGAAATTAGGAGAGCCAGAAGGGGTCACTAGAAGGCCTTGGCAGGCAGGATTAAGGAAAACCCTAAGGCGTTCTATAAATATGTGAAGAGTAAAAGGATGAGACATGAAGGAATAGGGCCTATAAAAGGTGATGGTGGGAAAATCTGTACGGAACCAGTAGAAATGGCAGAGGTGCTTAATGAGTATTTTGTCTCGGTTTTCAGAGAGGAGAAGGACCTGGGTGGATGTACTGCGGGCTTGCGGTGGAGTGAAAAGATTGAGTATGTGGACTTTAAGAAAGAGGTTGTGCTGGAATCTTTGAATGGCATCAAGATTGATAAGTCACCGGGTCCGGATGGGATGTACCCCAGGTGAGGTGAGGGAAGAGATTGCAGAGCCTCTGGTGATGATCTTTGCGTCGTCGATGGAGATGGGAGAGGTGCCGGAGGATTGGAGGATTGCGGATGTGGTTCCTATTTTCAAGAAGGGGAATAGGGATAGCCCAGGAAATTACCGACCGGTAAGTTTAACCTCAGTGGTTGGTTAGCTGATGGAGAAGATCCTGAGGGACAAGATTTATGAGCATTTAGAGAGGTTTAGTATGCTCAAGAATACTCAGCATGGCTTTGTGAAAGGCAGATCGTGCCTTACGAGCCTGGTGGAGTTCTTCAAAAATGTGACTAAATTGACGAAGGGAAAGCGGTAGATGTGGTTGATATGGATTTTAGCAAGGCGTTCGATAAGGTCCCCCATGCAAAGCTTCTAGAAAAAGTGAGAAGGCATGGGATCCAAGGGGCTGCTGCCCTGTGGATCCAGAACTGGCTTACCCAAAGGATGCAGAGAGTGGGTATTGATGGGTCTTTTTCTAAATGGAGGTCGGTCACCAGTGGTGTGCCCCAGGGATCTGTTCTGGGACCCTTGCTGTTTGTCATTTTCATAAATGACCTGGATGAGGAAGTGGAGGGATGGGTTGGTAAGTTTGCCGACGACACGAAGGTTGGTGGGGTTGTGGATAGTCTGGAGGGATGTCAGAAGTTACAGAGGGACATAGATAGGATGCAAGACTGGGCGGAGAAGTGGCAGATGGACTTCAACTCAGATAAATGTGTAGTGGTCCATTTTGGCAGGTCAAATGGGATGAAGGAGTACAATATAAAGGGAAAGACTCTTAGTACTGTAGAGGATCAGAAGGACCTTGGGGTCCGGGTCCATAGGACTCTGAAATCAGCCCCACAGGTGGAGGAGGTGGTTAAGAAGGCGTATGGTGTGCTGGCCTTTATCAATCGAGGGATTGAGTTTAGGAGTCCGGGGATAATGATGCAGCTATATAAGACCCTCGTCAGACCCCACTTGGAGTACTGTGCTCAGTTCTGGTCGCCTCACTATAGGTAGGATGTGGAAAAGATTGAAAGGGTGCAGAGGAGATTTACAAGGATGTTGCCTGGATTGAGTGGCATGCCTTATGAGGATAGGCTGAGGGAGCTCGGTCTTTTCTCCTTGGAGAGACGTAGGATGAGAGGAGAACTAATAGAGGTATATAAGATGTTGAGAGGCATAGATCGGGTGCATTCTCAGAAGCTTTTTCCCAGGGTGGAATTGGCTGCTATGAGTGGACACAGATTTAAGGTGCTGGGGGGTAGGTACAGGGGAAATGTTAGGGGGAAGTTTTTCACACAGAAGGTGGTGGGCGAGTGGAATGGGCTGCCGTCAGTGGTGGTGGAGGCAAACTCAATCAGGTCTTTTAAGAGACTCCTGGATGAGTACATGGGACTTAATAGGATGGAGGGTTATAGGTAGGCCTAATTGGTATGGATATGTTCGGCACAACTTGTGGGGCCGAAGGGCCTGTTTTGTGCTGTAGTTTTTCTATGTTTCTATAAAAAGCCTTGGGAGTTTCCTTAATCCTGCTGGCCAATGCTTTTTCATGCCCCCTTTTAGCCCTTCTTACTCCTTGCTTAAGTTTGTTTCTACTTTCCTTGTATTCCACACTTGCTTCATGTGTTCCCAGCCTCCTAGCTTTGACAAATGCTTCCTTTTTTTCTTTGACCAGGCTCACAATATCTCTTGTTATCCAAGGTTCCCAAAACTTGCCATTGTTATCCTTCATCCTTACAGGAATGTGCCGGTCCTGAATCCCTATCAACTTACACTTGAAAGCCTCCCACATGCCAAATGTTGATTTGCCTTCAAACATCTGCCCCCAATCTACATTCTTCAGTTCCTGCCTAATATTGTTGTAATTAGCCTTACCCCAATTTAGCATCTTAACTTGAGGACTACACTTATCTTTATCCATCAGTACCTTAAAGCTTACTGAATTGTGGTCACTGTTCCTGAACTGCTCCCCTACTGAAACATCGACCATCTGGCCGGGCTCATTCCCCAATACCAGGTCCAGTATGGCCCCTTCTCTAGTTGGACTATCTACATATTGTTTCAGGAAGCCCTCCTGGATGCTCCTTACAAACTCTCCCCCATCCATGCCCCTCGCACTAAGTGAGTCCCAGTCAATTTAGGGGAAATTAAAATCTCCCACCACAACAACCATGTTACTTTTACAACTTGTCAAATCTGCCTACATATCTGTTCCTCAATCTCCCGCTGGCAGTTGGGTGGCCTATAGTAAACCCCCAACATTGTGACTACACCTTTCCTGTTCCTGAGCTCTACCCATACTGCCTCGCTGTATGAACCCTCTGAGGTGTCCTCCCGCAGTACAGCTGTGATATTCTCCTTAACCAGTAGTGCAACTCCCCCACCCCTTTTACATCCCCCTCTATCCCACCTGAAACATCTGCATCCTGGAATGTTAAGCTGCCAATCCTGTCTTTTCCTTAACCAAGTCTCTGTAAGGGCAATAACATCGTAGTTCCTAGTACTAATCCAAGTTCTAAGTTCATCTGCCTTACCTGTTACACTTCTCGCATTGAAACAAATGCTCTTCAGTCCACCAGACCCTCTCTGATTAGCAATCCCACCCTGCCTGCTGTTTCTCTGAGTAATCCCAGCTCTGTGAAAATCCAGCTCCCTATTCTTGTCAAGAGGATGCGTTGTTGACATTCCCCCAGCCTGCAATCAGTGTAAAATATTCGAACTGACTAACACTGAACTGTTGGGCCATACAACTGGGCTCCGTATTGCTGCAGGTGCTGGTGTTATAGAAGATCCAAAATGTTGGCCAGACTGGGAGATGCTGGTGTGAGCCTGCCTTGCTGTGTTGGTATGGTGCAGAATGGTGAGATTGGAATACTTAACAATCTCTAATACTGATCTGACACATGTCTGCCCACTTGGACCACATTGTTCCAGTTAACACCTCTCATAATCACTGCCAGCTGAATATCCATTGAGATGCAAGACAGACACCAACTAGCATTATTTTACATGGCTAACCATCTAACCTGCAGATCAGGTAGTTTTGACTTGAATTTGGCTTTTCTAACTTTGAAGAATGATAGTGGTGTGTTCTTAAGTTGCAGTTGTTCTGAGTTGCAACATGACGGGGCAGTGGAAAGGTGAAGGTGTGCAGAGAGGGGGAAGGAGAAGATTCCTTTACCCATCAAAGTTGTTCAGGAATTGTTAATCCTTCCTCCGCCTCAGGCAGGTACAGTGCCAGGGATGTGTCCAATTCACCAGCTGAACAATATCATCTTCTTCAATAAGACCCACAGCTGAAGAGATGGCACTGATGGTCAAGGTCATTGTCATGTTTCCATGTCTGCCGATCCTTCCAGGTGGCAGCGGGCAACGTGGCCGGTTTGTCATCCATCGCTGTATCAGGGACGTGACTGAGTGGCAAAAAAGGGCATTTTCTCACCTGCTGTTTAACCAACGAGAAGCAGGCAGAGCTGGCATGTGGCTTTATCTGGCTTCAGGGATTCCAAATAGTGCAAGGTGCCATCCACCTGGCTCTGTGGGCCACATGAGTCAATGGGGAGAGCTATAAAACCACTCCATCGATGCTGGTGTGCAAACATGCCCAGGACATAATGATAGTGGACGCTCGCTCTCCTGGCATTAATCATAACACCTTTATCCTGAGGCAATCAGCTGCTCCTAATATCTCTGGACCATTATCACAAATCAGATGTTGGCTGTGTTTGTGCCGATGAGTGCAGGACGGAAAGCTTCTGCAACATTTGATTTGATTTGATTTGTTATTGTCACATGTATTAACACACAGTGAAAAGTATTGTTTCTTGCGCGCTATGCAGACAAAGCATACCGCTCATAGAGAAGGAAACAAGAGGGTGCAGAATGTAGTGTTACAGTCATAGCGAGGGTGTAGAGAAAGATCAACTTAATGCAAGGTAAGTCTATTCAAAAGTCTGACAGCAGCAGGGAAGAAGCTGTTCTTGAGTCGGTTGGTTCGTGACCTCAGACTTTTGTATCTTTTTCCCGAAGGAAGAAGGTGGAAGAGAGAATGTCTGGGGTGCGTGGGGTCCTTAATTATGCTGGCTGCTTTGCCGAGGCAGCGGGAAGTGTAGACAGAGTCAATGGATGGGAGGCTGGTTTACGTGATGTCAATCTTTTCAGTGATAATCTGTACAGCCAAGTGACTGTAGATGGTTTTGATGTAAAATTTTATTTGTGCTATAGATCTAATCTTCAACTTCCATCTGAAATAGACATGGAGTCAATGGAAAGGGAACACACCCAGCTGACACTGCTGTCGGGGAGCCGGAACAATTTGCAGTTCAACTTTAAACAATAAAGATTGAGAAAGGTAGACTCTAATCTATCGCCCCATTCCACATCAATTACCCTTGTGAGGTTAATGGCAATATTTCTGCTACTGATGTTTTTCACCTGAGAATTATACTTTTCACTCATGCAAGAATTAAGGAAATGTGTTTGTGTTCATTAAATCGTGCTGAAATTAACAAATGATTAGAATAATGTCACATTGTGATTTGATTTCTCTTGGAGCCCGGATCAACCGAGATCAAGCAAAACAAGCAGAAAAAAAACAGAAAACAACTGGTACAAGTCCACACCAGAACCTGACATTTATATAAATTAACCATTCGTTTAAACATTTTAACTGTTGGTATAAAGCTCTGATAATCATTTACCCTTTCAAATTCTAACTGAAATTCTGACGAGATGCCTGAGACCCGTCAGAGGAGCCAGGCCACTGCCCAGATGGAAGTTGCTGAAATGTACATAATCTCCATAAAATATTCTTTGCTGAATTTCTGGGTGCTTTCATCGGGACGTATTAGAAAAATCGGTTGTTTTGATCAGTGAGTTAATGAATTATTGAAAATGTTGCGATGTTCAGTCAGTGACAAATGAAGAGGGTTTGTCACAGAGGAGCAGATCTGGCAGCTTCATTTTGATGTCTATTAAGTTCAGAAGGCAAAATAAGAAGTAATCTATACAGCAAAAAACATAGAAACTCCTGACTGTAATCTATTTACTGCACCGAACACTCCTGTGGATTGGAGCTACAAATACATTTCGCTTTTTATCATTGAATTATTCAGCAAGATCAGACTGTAAATTTAACTCTTAAACTTTCCATGAGGATGTTTATGTAAATATGGAAAAAGCGTTGATATATTCTTGTCCAGATAATACATTGCCAGCCTACAGCTGAAATGAGTATAAAATTCAGCAAATCCTTCATTCGATCCGAGGATAACAATTAACAGGTGCATGTATAAACTCCTCTGTGACAAACTCTCTTCATTCGTTACTTACTGAACATCGCAACATTTTCAATAATTCATTAACTCACTGATCAAAACAACCGATTTTTCTAATACGTCCCGATGAAAGCACCCAGAAATTCAGCAAAGAATATTTTATGGAGATTATGTACATTTCAGCAACTTCCATCTGGGCAGTGGCCTGGCTTCTCTGACGGGTCTCAGGCATCTTGTCACAGTTTCAGTTAGAATTTGAAAGGGTAAATGATTATCAGAGCTTTATACCAACAGTTAAAATGTTTAAACGGACGGTTAATTTATATAAATGTCAGGTTCTGGCGTGGACTTGTACCAGTTGTTTTCTGATTTTTTTTGCAGTTTTGATCGATCTCTGTTGATCCGGGTTTTTTCAAATCACCGGAGGTGTGAGAACCTGGAGCGCTATGAAGAATGAAGTTCACCGAGAATTGGGGAGACAGATAGCACTAGACTAGGAAATAGAAAGGTGGAGTCGGAGGAAGAGGGGATATAATAAGGTCTAAGTGAGCTTTGCTGTGCGTGTGTGTGAATGTGCAGAGTGTGGTAGGTAGATAAGGCTGGTTTGCTGCAGGTGCAGATAGTTACAGGGAAATATGATGTTGCAGCGATAACAGAGACCTGACTCAAAAAGAGGATAAAGTCTAAATCTGCTTGAGACGCAGTGCTCAGGAAAGATAGGGAAAGGAAGAAAGGAGAAGGGGTGGCAGCACTGATTAAGAGAAACATTACAGCTCTGCAGAGAGAGAGAGAGAGGATGTCCTAGGAAGGTCAAAGACACAATCTATTTGTTTAAAGCTGAGAAATGATCGAGGTAACATTACACTATTGTGTGCATTTTCTAGACCACTGACCAGTGGTGAAAATGTAGAGCATCAAATCTGCAAGAAAAGTGGAGAACAGCATGAATTATAGATAATGGGGGACCTGACTCATCCAAACAAAGACCAGGACAGTCATCCTGTAAAGGGCAAGGAAGGAGGAAGAGAAAATGTTTGCTCAGGAGCATTTTCTACATCATTAGGCTCCTATTCCCAATGAGGAAGGCATCATTGGATCTGGTTATAGAATCCTTCAGTGCAGAAGGAGGCCATTTGGCCCATCGAGTTTGCACCGACCATAATCCCACCATAACCTATATCCCTATCCCCATAACCCCATGTATTTACCCTAGCTAGTCCACCTGACACTAAGGGCAATTTTAGCATGGTCAATCAACCAAACTCGCACTTGTTGAAGGAAACTGGAGCATCCGGAATAAACCCTCGCAGACACGGGGAGAACGGCAAACTCCATAGTGACCCAAGGTCAGAATTGAACCCAGGTCCCTGGTGCTGTGAGGCAGCAGTGCTGTAACCACTGTGCCACCATTGTACAGTACAGTTGTGTGAATGAGTAGAGTTAAGTGCATCGTGTGTCAGTAGGGGAACGGTTAGGAGACAATGATCTTGCTATTGTTATGTTTATGTTAGCTATAGACAAGGACAAGAAACCACCGGAGTAAGAATAATGAGCTGGGGAAGACCAAATCCAATGGGGTGAGGACGCAGCTGTCTCTGTATAATTCATACACATGAAAATCAAAGTTATCACCAACCACGTCACTTCACATTGACATGATGTTCAAATATGAAAAAAAACTAGATGTGGTTCAATCCCCTGTCAAGTGAGATCAAGAGATTAAGATGATTAATTACACAGATAATTAAAGGTAGATAGTTATTTTTAAAATATCGTTGTAACATTACAAAGACGTGAACATCACAAATCAGGAGCAGGAATGGCCCATTTGACCCCTCGAGCCTGCTCCACCATTTGGTAAGATCATGTCTAATCTGTTTGCGTTAAGTTCCACACTTCCTTTGATCCCACTAACCCTTGATTCCCATGCCTAAGAAGAATCTATCAACCTCCGTCTTAAAAATATTCAGAGACCCCGCCTCCACCACATTCCGAGGCAGAGAGTTCCAAAGTCTCACAACCCTCAGAGGGAAAGAAATTCTCCTCACCTCTGTTCTGAAAGGGCATCTCCTAATTTTAAAACAGTACCCCCCTACTTCTAGACTCACCCACAAGAGGAAACATCCTTTCCATGTCCACTGTTCAGGATCTTATTTACATCAATTAAGTCAAAAATGAAGGATAGAAAATGTCAGGATTTGGGAACCATGGATGACAAAGGAAAGTGTAAGCTTCGTCAAAAGGGAAAAGGAAGCATACGATAGGTCTCGACATCTAAAAACTGATGAAGCCCTTGAAGAGTATAATGAAAGTAGGAAAGAACTTAAATGTGGAATTAGGAGGGCTAAAAGGGGCCATGAAATGTCTTTAGAAAACAGGGTTGAGAATTCTAAGGCTTTTTATGCATATATTAGGAGCAAGAGGATAGTAAGAGAAAGAATAAGCTCACTCAAGGACAATGGAGGGAAGATATGCGTGGAGCCACAGGAAGTGAGTGAGATCCTTCATGAGTACTTTGCATCGATATTTGACAAGGAGAAGGACATGACAGATGTTGAGGTCAGGGCTAGGTATGTGAATGCTTTAGAGAATGTCAGTACATCGAAGGAGGAAGTATCCTGAATTACATTAAGGTAGACAAGTCCCCAGGGCCGGATGGGATTGATCCCAGTTTCTTGCAGGAGGCAAAGGAAGAAATAGCTGGGGCCTTAACAGATATCTTCACGTCCTCTTTGACCACAAACGAGGTTTCAGAGGACTGGAGAAAAGCCAATGTTGTTCCCTTGTTTAAGAAAGGAAGGGTTTTTCAGAATGGAGATCTGTAGCTAGTGGTGTTCCGCAGGGATCAGTGCTGGGACCTCTGTTGTTTGTAGTATATCTAAATGATTTGGAAGAAAATGTGAGTGGACTGATTAGTAAGTTTGCAGATGATACAAAGCTTGGTGGAGTTGCTGATAGTGCCAGGAATTGTCAGAGGATACAACAGGATAGAGATAGATTGGAGACTTGGGCACAGAAATGGCAGATGGAGTTTAATGCAGACAAATGCAAAGTGATGCATTTTGGAGGATCAAATTTAGGTGTGAATTATACTGTAAATGACAAAACCCTTCGGAACATTAACGTACAGAGGGATCTGGGTGAGCAGGCCCACAGTTCCCTAAAAGTGGCAACACAGGTGGCCAAGGTGATTAAGAAGGCACATTGTATGCTTACCTTCATCAGCCGGGGCATTGAGTACGAGAGTTGGGAAATCATGTTGCAACTATATAAAACCTTGGTTAGGCTGCATCTGGAGTATTGCGTGCAGTTCTGGTCACCACACTACCAGAAGGACATGGAAGCTTTGGAGAGAGTGCAAAGAAGGTTCACCAGGATGTTGCCGGGTCTCGAGGGCGTTGACTGTGAGGAGAGGTTGAATAAACTAGGATTGTTTTCACTGGAAAGACAGAGGCTGAGGGGAGACTTGATAGAGGTCTACAAAATTATGAGAGGCACAGACAGGGTGGATAGTCAGGGGCTTTTCCCAGGGGTGGAAGTGTCAATTACAAAGGGGCACAGGTTCAAGGTAAGAGGGGGAAAGTTTAAGGGAAATGTGCGGGCAAAGTTTTTCATGCAGAGAGTGGTGGGTGTCTGGAACGCGCTGTTCCAGGCACCCACCACTCTCTGTGGTGTCTGCTTCCTCCCAGGTGGAGGTGGAGGTCATTGAAAAGGCATGTGGATGGGTACATGAATAGGGAGGGAATAGAGGGATACAGACTGAGTAAGGGCAGAAGGGTTTTTTTTTAGTTTCGTTAGGGCATCATAATCGGCACAGGCTTGGAGGGCCGACGGACCTGTTACTGTGCTATACTTTTCTTTGTTCTTTGTTCGCCCCTCACTCTTCTAAACTCCAAAGGAAACAAACCCTATCTGTCTAACCTTTCCTCTTAAGACAACTTGCTCAATCCAGGTATCAACCACCAACGCCTCTACTTTCTCAAAGACAAAGGAAATTTGGCATGTCAGCTACGACTCTCACCAACCTTTACAGATACACCATAAAAAGCATTCTTTCTGGTTGTATCACAGCTTGGTATGGCTCCTGCTCTGTCCAAGACCGCAAGGAACTACAAAAGGTCGTGAATGTAGCCCAATCCATCAGGCAAACCAGCCTCCCATCCATTGACTCTGTCTACACTTGCCACTGCCTCGGCAAAGCAGCCATCATAATTAAGGACCCCACGCACACCGGACATTCTCTCTTCCACCTTCTTCCGTCAGGAAAAAGTTACAAAAGTCTGAGGTCATGTGCCAACCGATTCAAGAACAGCTTCTTCCCTGCTGCTGTCAGACTTTTGAATGGATCTACCTTGCATTAAGTTGATCTTTCTCTGCACCCTAGCTATGACTGTAACATTACATTCTGCACTCTCTCCTTTCCTTCTCTATGAACGGTATGCTTTGTTTAGTGCGCAAGAAACAATACTTTTCACTTTATGCTAATATATGTGACAATAATAAATCAAATCAAAATCAATCTAGTAAACCTCCTCTGAACCACCTCGAATGCATTTACATCCTTCTTTAAATAAGGAGAACGAAACTGCACCCAATGTTCAAGATGTGGTCCCACCAATGCCCTATATAACTGAAGCATAACATCCTTACATTTATGTTTAATTCCTCTCGTATTAAAGGATTGTATTCCATTAGCTGCTTCAATTGCTTGCTGTACTTGCAGAGTAACTTTTTGTGCCTCATACACTAGAACACCCAGATCCCTCTGCACCTCATTCTGCAGCTGTTCTCCATTTCAGTAACACTCTGCTTTTTTATTCTTCCCGCCAAAGTGAACAACTTCACACCTTCCCTCATTACAATCCATCTGCCAGATTTTTGCCCATTCTCTCAGCCTATCCATTTCCACCTGCAACCTCCTTTGTCCACTTCACAGCATACATCACCTCCCTTACCTTCCTGTCTGTCCTCCCGAATAGTCTGATACTCCTGGATATTTAACTCCCAGTCGTGACCACCCTGCAACCGTGTCTCTGCCAAAAAGAATCAAGGGAGCATGTTTCACATCATCATACAGGGGGAAGGGTCCAAACATGCTGGCAAAATTCTAAACTTTTCCAAACATTGACTTCCAGTAAATGGGCCATTAAGATAGGTATCTGTATTTGGAACATTTCAGTTTTTGAATACCGTACACAACACTGAAGA